>NC_142796.1:32595195-32771455 GCF_049724085.1 Artemia sp. Qi Xiang Cuo
TTACAGCTATTACTATTTTTGATTTATATAAATGACCTCTCGACGAGTTTACCCCAAGATAGTAGTTTAGCAGTAATTTTTGCAGATGATACGGCAGTGACAGTAAAGGCTAAAACCCCACCTTTGTTGGTAGAGAAAATGGTGACATCAATGAATTCTTTGAATAGATGGTTTGCATGTAACTACCTGGCTCCAAACTTTTCTAAAACTGAATTCATGATTTTTGGGCGGTCACAGCGGGAAGTAGATAAAATTACCATAGAAGAGTTAATTGTAAATCAAAGTAGGATGAAAAGAGTAAATTCATTTCGTTACCTTGGGATTATTCTTGATGAGCTTTTATCTTTCCGTAAGCATTCTGATTATTTGAGATTAAAACTTGCCCATAACTTAGGTTGTCTTCATAGAATGAAACATGTATTTCTGTTTTCCATCCCTAAAATTTTATATCATTCTCTAATTGAATCATATTTTAAATATTGCCCTGTAATATACCTCAACACATTTATGGTTCATCTCCAACCTCTTCAGATAATTCAAAATAAGGCGGTTAGAATCCTGGGTACTTTTGTTCATCGCCCAGTGAGGCTTCAAAATCTTTCAGAAACCCAAACTTTATATCTTTTTCTCAATATACTTAATCTCAAACAACTGAAAGAACTGCATACAGCAATGTGGTATTATGATATCCAATCTTCGGCAAATTATTTCCATGATCTGGGTATAATTGAGACTCCCATTTCTCCTGCCCACCACGCCCGCTCCAAGAAGTATCGCCTTCCCCCAATTAAATCTGAAAGAGCTAGATTCTCAATCAGATACCAGATTCCTCCTATTGCAAATAAATTTAATCTAATAGATGTGTCCCCAAGATTCAAGAGCCGATTTTCTTTGAAAAATCAAATTTCAAAAATTGTTCTTTGCCTGGATGTTGGAATTGGTGAATTTGGATTTTAGTTTGAATTTTGTTGTGGTGTTCATGCGCTGGGGTGACCTCATCTGTTATCTCCTACCATGTGTGTCTTTTTTTCATTATTGATATGCTTTATTTGTTATTTCGGCATTTTCATTTTATGTTTTTTGGCCGAAACATCCAGCCCTGCTCCCCGTCCGCCAGTTTAGAAAATTATTTATTCATGTAATTTGTTTGTTAAATAAACTTCTTCTTCTTCTTCTTCTTCTAGGCAAAATCATGTCTAGACACGTTCCCAGGTGGTTGAAACCCTCTACGATGTTTTTCCAGACACATCTCCCAGCTAGCAAAACTCCCCCACGTTGTTACTAGACAAAATTCCCCTGCCTTGTTTCAAGGCAAAATCACCAGGTAGCTGAAATCCCCTGCATTCTTTCAAGAAGAAAACATGTCTAGACACACCCCCAGGTGGCTGAAACTCCCCTGCATTGTTACTAAGCAAAATTCTTAGGTGGCTGAAACCCCCTGCAATGCTTTTCTAGGCAAAACATACCTCGCCAATATATGCTATATATAGAGCGGGTAAAGACATTTCCCTATCAGTCTTTTTCAAAAAGTTGACAAGTACACAAGCATCTTAAACAATGGATAATACCTATGAAAAAGTAAGTCCCTTTTCTCACTCTACCCCCCCCCCAAAAATAAAATCTTTATACTCTGCTTTGTTTCAAACTATTTTTTTTTCTACTGTGTAACCCATCCCCCCCATTTCACCACCATTTAATTCTTTCGAAAAAATAAATTATTCTTTTCGCTAATAACTTTTGTTTTTCTGCTAACTCCCACTTATGCCTTTAAAACGTTAGCATTCAAAAAAATCTATCGTGTGCGCATCGTCTAAATTAACAAAACATATGTGAATGCGTCTCGAAGGGGGAGGTTCTCAAAGAAATCCTTTCGCACTCGCATTACCTAAATTAACAAAACAAGGGTGTGAATGTGAACCCTCTCAAAGGGTGTTTGGTAAACAATGAAGGGTTATTCTAAGGTTTGACGACTTTTGCAAAATTCTATGTCTGAATTTTTCTCGGCAAAATTAATGTGTAATAGTCTCATTTTAGGACAGGGAAATTGTGTGTATAAGGATGGGACAATACAAATATTTATTCTAGACAAAAATCTAGTTTTTAAACAGATTATTGCATATAAATGGTAAAAGCTCACATTCCAGCCTAGGCTACATGTAAATTATTCTCTAGGATGTTTTAAAATTCCTGCGTATAAAGAAACGATTGCGTATTATTTCTATTTCGTGCTTTCTTCAAAAAAGGAGGGAGAGACTTGCCCTTGGAACGTATTATTTTTTGTAATGCATTTAAACATTTCTAGCTTATTAGTGTCTATTATAGGGAGGACATTGTACATGAATTATAAGTTGATGTTATACCATTTGGCACCGGGATTATATCCAAGCCCTAGACCTTAAGCGGGTTTTATAGCAAAACTAAGGTTCCCAAGTTTCACCTTCCTGGAAAGGAAGGGGTGGGGTCTACTTAAATGCTCTTATTTTTCGAAGTCATGGATTGTATCTGCTCTTTAGGCTTAAGCGACTTTCATAAAAATCCTACTTTCACTAATTTCTTTTCTTCCGTAAAATTATTATCATATACTAAATTTTCCTTTCTTTTCAGAATTTCCCTACCCTCGCTCCTGCCAACAAGCGAGCCAGAGTGGGCAAAGCCACCCCTGTAAGGGCATCAGTCATCAAATATCCTCCTCCTTCCGGACGGCCACTGCCCGAGCAACCCTTGGCTCCCCATCAGAAGAAACCAGACCCTTCCAGGGCACTGCCAGTGCAACCCTTGGCTCCCCATCAAGAGAAGCCCGATTATACCAGGGCTGTGCTATCCAGAGCGTCCTCCAGACAAGCGATGCCTGCACAAGTCCCATCCCTGTAAGCCCCTATGCAACAGGGTAGAAAATTCAAGAGAGAGTGGGTGGCTGCTCCTAATGCTGCAGCCCCGCCTACACAAGATCCTGAGGTTGTCCCTCATCATGCTTTGTCGAGGATCTCAGGAGCTACCCCATTTGTACAACCCTATGACATTGCTGGCCCGGCTGCACAAGAGCCTGAGATCACCACCCCGTCCATCCTCCTACATGCGCACCCAGGACCATCCGGCAACCAAGTGCAGCGTGAATTCGGGGATGTAAGCCTGTTTACCTCTATTTTCTACCTGGTTATAGAAATATCTAACTGTTTTTTTAAACCATTCTTCGCTTCTCAAAGATATTAAAAGACATTTTTCGCTATTTTTTCAACCTAATAATAATATTTTTCACTAATTTCTAGTTTACTGTTAAAGAACCTTTCATCTCGCCATTTCAAGCTAATAATACAATTTTTCGCTAGAATATTACAGTTTTCTCCATTTTTTAAAGACTTGGAAATAAGACTGTCTTTTCTACTTTTTTAGGCCTTTCTTTTCACCATTTTTCAACTCAGTAAACGCTTGTCAGAGACACTAAAATACATTTTTCGCTATTTTTCGACCTAATAATAATATTTTTCACTAATTTATAGTTTACTGTTAGAGAGCCTTTCATCTCGCCATTTCAAGCTAATAATGCTATTTCTCTAAAATATTAAAGCTTCAGAGTGCATCCCTACCCTGCCTAGTTTTAAAAGACACTGTCTCTCAGAATTAGGTTGTTCTTAGCCATTTCACTATTTTTTTCAACAAGATTGTTTTTCAGCTTTTAAGCGCATACTGCCTGGTTTTTAGGACTCATCTGTGTACCCCTGCTAGCTTCACTCGTACCTAAATTTAAGTAGTTTTTTCTGTCTTTTTCACTACTTTTGTCTTTCTTTCAGGCTCCATAACTCCATGTTTTAAGGGACTTAGAAAAAAGGCTTTAGCTTTTAAGCAACTACTCGCTAGTTTTTGGTTTAATCTGTGCCTTCCCATAATAATATTATTTTTCCACTTTTTTGCTAGAATATTGAAGTTTCAGAATACATCCCTACCCTCCCTAATTTTAAAAGACTCTATCCCTCAATAATAAGATTGTTCTTAACCATTTCTCTCTAATAAAAGACGTTTTTCACTTTTTTTTACCTGTCAGAGAGCCCATACAGGCATTAAAGGAGTTTTTATATCTTTAGTTTTGACTTTTTTTTATTAAAGATCTTTAAATAAAGCTTGTCAAAGAGATTAAAAAGTTTTTTAGCTCACTATAGACATTTCCCCCCATTTTTTTGGCTTTGGAGGGGATTTTTAAGTTTTTTTTTTCAGGCCGAAATTGACCAACTCTTAATGCAATATATTGGTAAAAGAACAGTAGAGGAAGCCTCAGATGAACTATTGGGACTGAAGAATTTCTGGTCAAATTGCCAGAGCCAAACCCCCATTCGGTGAGTTTCTCATGCCTTTTTAAATTCAAAAGGGTGTAGCACTAGTTTGGGCAAACCTTTCAATGCTTCATAATACATACAAAGGGTGCTCTATATAAGAGGTATTCAATTTATATCAGTAGTGAGGACATAGGACGCCTTTGCATTCTAATGAGTAGTTCAGGGTCTACAGTTCCAAAAGGGCATAGTACCCCATCATAATGCAATGATACCTTCCAATGAGTAGTGGGGCTCTATGACTTCTAAGAGGGTATAGTACCCTTTCATAATGCAATGATACATTCCAATGAGTAGTGGGGTGGTTACAGTTCCAAGAGGGCACAGTACCCTTTCATAACAGTTCTCTCTTTTGATAGGGCAATAGCTTCCAGTGAACTAATATGCTCTTATTATTCTAGGTTCACACGACATCATCTCAAGGGACCTACAGCCTCTACGAGGATATAGAGAGTTATATGAACATGCAAGAGGTCCCGGAGAATAGTGAACGCGAGGGGGGGTCAAAATGCAGGGGAGAGTCCAGCGAGTATATTTGATTTACACAGTTTCGTGAGGGATCTCTGCCTCAGCAATGACTTTTTGGATACTATTAGAACAGTTACCAGCTAACGAGGTCAAGAGGGTTCTAGAAGCGCCCGTCCCTCACAGTTATATGGAACAAAGTGGAGCTGGCTCTCCGCCATTGTTACCAGAGTTGTATCTAGCAGATACCGCTTTGCGCAATATTCATGTCTACAAGGCCGAGTTTTGAGACCCGTCCAATTCCATGTCATGTGGTATTATTCAAACAGAACCCATAGAAACCGCACACCTCTAAGTCAGCATGATTCGGGCACTTCTTGAAAAACATTTACGGGAGGCGGGAGGGCGAAATTCTTTAAAAGCATCCATCACAGCTAATTTTTTTTAATGCAAATTTGGGTCTTTTGCGAGACCATCATATTCAAAGACGGATGCAGACGCTACACCCAGACCTGCAGGATTTTGAGGGTGTCTTTTCGGGTTGGGTGGGTGAATTTTTTAATAGGATCTAGCTTATTAGTGTCTATTATAGGGAGAACATTGTACATGGGTTATTAGTTGATGTTATACCATTTGGAACCAGGATTCTATCCAAGCCCTAGACCTTAAGCGGGTTTTATAGCAAAACTAAGGTTCCAAGTTTCACCTTCCTGGAGAGGAAGGGATAGGGTCTATTTAAATGCTCTTATTTTTTGAATTCATAGAGTTTATCTGCTCTTTAGGTTTAAGCGGCTTTCATAAAAATCCTACTTTCACTAATTTCTTTTCTTCCCTAACATTACTATCATATACTAAATTTTCCTTTCTTTTCAGAATTTCCCTGCCCTCGTTCCTGCCAACAAGCGAGCCAGAGTGGGCGAAGACGCCCCTGTAAGGACATCAGTCATCAAATATGCTCCTCCTTCCGGACGGCCACTGCCCGCGCAACCCTTGGCTCCCCATCAGAAGAAACCAGACCCTTCCAGGGCACTGCCAGTGCAACCCTTGGCTCCCCATCAAGAGAAGCCCGATTATTCAAGGGCTGTGCTATCCAGAGCGTCCTCCAGACAAGCGATGCCTGCACAAGTCCCATCCCTGTAAGCCCCTATGCAGCAGGGTAGAAAATTCAAGAGAGTGTGGGTGGCTGCTCCTAATGCTGCAGCCCACTCTACACAAGATCCTGAGGTTTTCCCTCATCATGCTTTGTCGAGGATCTCAGGAGATACCCCGGCTGCACAACCCTATGACATTGCTAGCCCAGCTGCACAAGAGCCTGACATCACCACCCTGTCCATCCTCCGACATGCGCACTCAGGACCATCCGGCAACCAAGTGCAGCCTGAATTCGGGGATGTAAGCCTGTTTACCTCTATTTTCTACCTGGTTATAGAAATATCTAACTATTTTTTTAAACCATTTTTCGCTTCTCAAAGATATTAAAACATAGTTTTCGCTATTTTTTCAACATAATAATAATATTTTTCACTAATTTATAGTTCACTGTTAGAGAGCCTTTCATCTCGCCATTTCAAGCTAATAATACAATTTTTCACTAAAATATTACAGTTTTCTACATTTTTTAAAGACTTGGAAATAAGACTGTCTTTTCTACTTTTTTAGGCCTTTCTTTTCACCATTTTTCAACTCAGTAAACGCTTGTCAGAGACATTAAAAGACATTTTTCGCAATTTTTTCAACCTAATAATAATATTTTCACTAATTTCTAGTTTACTGTTAGAGAGCCTTTCATCTCGCCATTTCAAGCTAATAATGCTATTTTTCGCTAATATATTAAAGCTTCAGAGTATATCCCTACCCTGCTTAGTTTTAAAACATACTGTCTCTCAGAATTATGTTGTTCTTAGCTGTTTTTCAGCTTTTAAGCGCATACTGCCTGGTTTTTAGGACTCATCTGTGTACCCCTGCTAGCTTCACTCGTACCTAAATTTAAGTAGTTTTTTCTGTCTTTTTCACTATTTTTGTCTTTGTTTCAGGCTCCATAACTCCATGTTTTAAGGGACTTAGAAATAAGGCTTCAGCTTTTAAGCAACTACTCGCTAGTTTTTGGTTTAATCTGTGCCTTCCCATAATAATGTTCTGTTTTTCACTATTTTTCTAGAATATTGAACTTTAAGAATACATCCCTACCCTCCCTAATTTTAAAAGACTCTATCCCACAGAAATAAGATTGTTCTTAACCATTTCAGTCTAATAAAAGACGTTTTCACTTTTTTTTACCGGTCAGAGAGCCCATACAGGCATTAAAGGAGTTTTAATATCTTTAGTTTTGACTTTTTTGTTAGAGGTCTTTAAATAAAGCTTGTCAAAAGACATTAAAAAGTTTTTTAGCTCACTATAGACATTTTCCCTAATTTTTTTGGCCTTGGAGGGTATTTTTAAGCTTTTTTTTTCAGGCCGAAATTGACCAACTCTTAATGCAATATATTGGTAAAAGAACAGTAGAGGAAGCCTCAGATGCACTACTGGCCTGGACTGAAGAATTTCTGGTCAAATTGCCAGAGCCAAACCCCCCTTCGGTGAGTTTCTCATGCCTTTTTAAATTCAAAAGGGTAGTGAGGAGTAGTGAGGACATAGGACGCCTTTGCATTCTAATGAGTAGTTCAGGGTCTACAGTTTCAAGAGGGCATAGTACCCCATCATAATGCAATGATATCTTCCAATGAGTAGTGGGGCTCTATGACTTCTGAGAGGTTATAGTACCCTTTCATAATGCAATAATACATTCTAATGAGTAGGTGGGTGGTTACAGTTCCAAGAGGGCACAGTACCCTTTCATAACCGTTCTCTCTTTTTCATAGGGCAATAGCTTCCAGTGAGCTAATATGCTCTTATTATTTTAGGTTCACACGACATCATCTCAAGGGCCCTAAAGCCTCTACGAGGACATAGAGTTTCTTGAACATTCATGAGGTCTCGGAGAATAGAGAACGCGAGGGGGGTTAAAGTGCTGGGGCGAGTCCGGCTAGTGTATTTGATTTACACAGTTTCGTGAGGGATCTCGGCCTCAGCAATGACTTTTTGGATACTATTAGATCAGTTACCAGCTAACGAGGTCAAAAGGGTACTAGAAGCGCCCGTCCCTCACAGTTATATAGAACAAAGTGGAGCTGGCTCTCCCCCAGTGTTACCAGAGTTGTATCTAGCAGATACCGCTTTGCGCAATATTCATGTATACAGGGCCGAATTTTTTTACCCGTTTAATCCCCTGTTATGAGCTACTATCCAAACGGACCCCATAGAAACCGCACACCTTTACGTCAGCATGATTCGGGCACTTCTCGAAAAACATTTACGGGAGGCGGGAGGGCGGGATTCTTTAAAAGCATCCATCACATCTAATTTTTTTTTAATGCAAGTTTCGGTGTTTTGCGTTACCATCATATTCAAAGATGGATGCAGACGCTACACCCAGACCTGCAGGATTTTGAGGGTGTCTTTTCGGGTTGGGTGGGTGATATTCTTAATAGGATGGAGGGCTATAATGAGAATGGGAGTGGGTTATCGGTTTTATTTTTAGACAACTTATAATTAATTTGAACTAAATTTAAATAGAAATTTGCATTAAGAGTTTGAAAGGGGAGCTGAAAACCTAACTTTAAAAAAATAATAGTACTTTTAAAGGTACTAAAGGTGTAAAACAGTTTCGTTTTGACAAGGATTGGAGTGTTTCAAGTATTCCGTCCTTGTAGCAGGACATAAGACTCCATTCAATGATACTAGTAAGACAATGTTTGACGATTGGGCAGTAAATAGGAAAGAGGGATCTGATTTTCCAAAGTAGATTTTAATTGTTTAAGGGGAGATTATCCAGTAAAGCTTAAGGGGATTGATACTTTCGAAAGAGCCAATGAACATTTAAAAGTTGGGGTTATAGTTTTAAAGTTTGATGAAGAATTTGAAGATGGGGAACTTAGTGATAAAAAAGGGGTAATTTATTCTGTAAGAGCACTGTCAATTGATTCACTGAAACTGGGTATGGTTTCTGTACGAACCTGCCAAAGATTCTGAATCAATTGGACATTTCTTTCTAATTCCAAATATTAGCAGGATTTTAAGTCAGGGAAAAAATCAAACAACACGCTATTACTGCCCAATGTGTCTTTCAGCTTTCCTTAGAGAGTTAAAATTCAATAATCATTTGAGACACTGCAACCATCATGGGTACCAGTTTGTGGAAACGGTTTCAGGGGACAATGCTACCTTGTGGTTCAAAAGCTTTCAGAACAAACTGTTGTAGAACAGCAAGGTATCATTGTACGTTGAGGCTGCTCTTATGGATGTGTCGGATCCGTCAAATTCGAATCATGTGAAAAAACATGAAGCCATTGCGAAATCTTTTGCGCACGCACGGAGATTCAAGCAATACCATGCAATTGGTATATTTTTGTGACACGTTGTTTGGAAAAGATTGTGTTGGCACAGCTATGGTTGCTCTCATTAAAACAGCAAATGAGGTAATTTCACGGCTGCGTCACACACACTATCCAATGAGTCTATCACCAGAAGACGAGTTGGCTATTAAAAATCAAGATATGTGTTGGGTTTGTAAGAATAAAATTAATGAGGGGGATGCGAAAACCCGCTACCATGATCATTTGTACCAAGAAATGTTGTCAAGGGGAAGTAACTTTTGGGGGGTTGCGCCTAAATGGTGTAATTTAGATGTTAGACGACAATACTTTTTACCGGTTTATATGCAAAACTGTAACTACGATTTGAAATTCATATTACCAGCGTTGGCACGATTGCAGAAAGTTGAAGTTGTAGATGGCGCATAGGTAGATGGTTATTTTTCATATAACATCATCCGGAAATCATCTGAAAAGTTGTCAGTCTTAGAATTTAAATGGCAAACAATTGATAATGGTAAAGAGTACTTGAACAAAATCCATTTTCTACATTCTTTTAGTTTCTTCCCTAAAAATCTAAGCAAACTCATTCAACACCCGAACAACGATAAATTTAGTCGCCTCCCCCTCCTCACAGCGAACTTTTCATGTGAGGAACTGTTTTATTTAATAACGTGCAAGGGCAAGCAATCGTACAAGTACTACAACTCCGTCTCGAAGCTAAGGGAGGAAAAATTACCGCCCATCGCAGTTTTATGATTCACTTCACGATCGTCAATGTACCACTGCAGATTATGAATTTGCCAAGAGGGTTTGGGAAAAGGGAGGGTGTAAAAATCGGTGGAATTATTGTAAAATGTACCCGGCAAGGGATGTATTGATGTTGTTGGATATCGTCTGTAAAAACACAGATAAAATTCATGAAGAATTCAGGTTGGATTTGGGATATTATTTTTCCACTCCTCATTTAGTGATGGATTTGATTCTTAAAATCAGTGAGCAGAAATTGGTCTGATCGCCGACGTGGATCAACATCTGTTTGTAGAGAGATCTATGAGGGGAGAATATGTTATTCACCGGGATTGTATCTTTGAAACCGACCCGACTAGACAACGCACCGGTAAAAAGTCGGATGCCGTTTTCTTGGATATGAATTCCCTTTATCCGTCAGCAATGTTTCACTTTTATTTGCCGTGTGGGAATTACTAATGGCCTTACAATCCTTCTGCTCCAGATTTCCCCAATATTCAAACTGTTGAGGAAAATGGACCATAGGGGTGGTTTTTTGAATTTGATGATGAAATTCCTCTGGAACTGCATGACTCAGTAAAAGACTTTATTTACCCCTGCATCCATAGACCGGTGCCTAGGCACTCACTAAGTCCCTAAAACTTGTCATAAATAGAAAATAATGGCATTTGTTGGACACGCTCAAAACAAAAGCTTATTGACAACTTGGAGCCTAAACGGAATATTGTTGCACACCAAGTTAATTTGCGTTGGATGCTTGCCAACGGTTTCAATTTCACAAGAATTCATAGAGACCTCCAATTTGACAAAAATCCTTATATGAAGACGTTTGTTGACACCTTTTTCAGCAAACTATCTCAAGCGAAAACAAAGGTCGAAAAAGAAATATTTAAACTCATTTTAAATTCGGCCTTTGGTAAAATTTTTGAGAGTGTGCGAAACAGGAGTCGTTATGAAGTTGTGACCGACCCAAAAAAATTTGCCCGAATAATTGCGGATTCAAACCTCACATCATTCACGATCATAGACTCCAATATGGTCCTTTTACATAGGAAAAAAAGAAATATAATTTTAAATAAAAATATTGCCCCTGGTAGTGCCATTTTAGAAATATCAAAGAAACGCATTTTGGAGTTTTATTACAATGTATGTAAGCGCCAGTGGCCGAGGGAGGGACAGTTCAAGTTTTTATGGGGATACCGATTTTTTATTATTAAAAGTTAAAACTAATAATTTATTAGACGATTTGGAAAATGGAGAGGACATTAGCTCTTGGATGGACTACACAAACTAGGATGAGTCCCGCTATTCGGAGCTAGTGAAACGCCAGGCCCCCATCTCAAATATTAAAATTAAAATCCGAAACGGGAAGTGATTTCTTATCGCATGGTGTATTTCCCGGTCCGAAGGTGAATTGTGTGTAAACGAACGATGAGACTACCAAAAAAGTCTGCAAAGGGGTGTCATTATACTATGTAAAAGAAAATTTCAACATGAGTGTTTATAAAACTGTATAGACCAAAATTTGGTTCCATGAGCGATTGTCATGGCCATTCTCTCTTTAAAATACAAAAACTATATAGTTCGATTCAGAAAAATGTCATGTCTACCATATCGGACAAAGTCTATGTACTCGTGGGTGGTGTGAGAGTATTGCCACTTGGCCCTTACCTTACTTCAGTTCGTTTTGATTTTTTAATTTATTGAACGCAACTTGGTCTGGAGAAAGCTCTATAGTCTTGGGTGGGGGGGGCGTTTGTTAGGGGAAGGTGGGCGTTTTTTCATCAACAGCATAACACTGCCTTTTTTAAATCTAGTCGTTTTTCCTACACAAAATCGGTACTGCCCTTTCTTATCTAGACATTGCGCAAAGCGGTAATTTTCAAGTGTTTATTTTGTGTAAAGTGCCTATTTTATCTTGTCATCGGCTCGGCCACAGTAATCGTTGGTCGCCCGATCGTCGTGTTTTTTAAAATGTTTTTGTTGTAAATGTTGTATATATGCAAATTAAAGAAACTGTTTATTCTATTTCCTCTTGAATATCTATTCAACAGATTAAGGTTAGGATAGGTTAGTTGCATTTTGGCATTGGAAGAGTATGTATTAATTTAAAACACCCTTCAGATCGTTTCTTTGTGGACCGTCCAGGTCTGGCAAAACGACACTTTTAACTAAAATTATTCAAAACCGTGATAAAATGTTTTTAAAGAACCCAAAAATTTTTATTATTGCTTTAGTAGATAGCAGGAACCTTATGATAAAGTAAAGAAGATTGATCCAAGCATAAAATTCATTTAAGAACTTGGCATGTCTATATAATTGCACCAAAGTCGTGGTTGATTATTGACGATTTAGCTGAATCTATTGAAGAAAGGTCGCGGAAAATTTTACAATTGTTTAAGTTTAGGTTCCATGACGAAAATAATTCTGTAATAGTTTTTCTCCGTAGTCTCTTTTTTCAAAGTTAATGTATGAAAACACTTGCTTGTAGTTGTATCTACAATATTACGCATATAAATGTTCGAGATTCAAGTTCTCCTTTAACTCTAAACAAATTATCCTGGTGAAACTAAATTTTTACTTTCCGCATATAATCAAGCAACTAATAAACCTCATGTTTACATATTATTAGATCTTAATCAAAACACATCCGAAAAGTTGCGTGTAGTCACTGATATTTTTGACACTGAAAATGCTGTATATCTACCCATGAATAGTAAAAAAGGTCATTAGTCGTAATCATGACACTGAAGAAGCTACACGAACAATGGCATTTATTTTCTCTGCTAGCCAATTTAAAACCACGACTTAGAAAAGCAATTCTCAAGTACGGTGTTGACAAGGAATTTATTAATCTTTTCTCGGAACTTTGTTCAAATTTAACAGCGGGTGCTGTTAAGCTGTCAGATCGTGTTAAGCAACAGACAAGGCAGCATCGATCACTTGTACATGCTCTAGCTTGCAAAAAGAAAACGGATTGTAAAAGAAAACGTCTTGTTCAAGCGGGTGGTAATTTCTTTTCAGTGTTACTACCGATAATCACCGGACTTGTAAAGACTATTCTCTAGGAATGTCAGGTCACTTTCACCATAAGAGCACTTTGAAGATAATCTTGATAAATTTCTTAGCAATGAAACAATTGCTGATGATGCAAAAAAATAAATTTGCTTCAAAATACCCTTCGTCGTGTCAACAAAAATAAACCTTATCGTGAAAAACCACTTAAAGTCAATATCCTTGATCAACCTTCTGAAAAAAGTGAAACACCGAAAACACCGAAAAATATTTAATAACAAGTGTTGTAGACTTGATGCCTCAATCCTACCGTGAACAAAGTAAAAGACTCTTGACGCGTCTCGCTGAAAATGAACTAATTGATGAGAAAAAGAATGAGGTTATAATCCAGGGCAAGCCTTACAATTTAATTGATTTATTTATTATCGGATCTGATTGCGAATCGTAAAACAGTCGAATCCTTTGATAGTCATTTATATAATTTTTTAAAGTCATCGAATTTTCCCAAAAGTCTTATCGGCAATAAGCAAATTCTAAAGAAACTAAGAGAACACATACCATTAAAGGAAGAAGACGATTTTAAATATTTCTTGGACAGCACACCTAGTGGTGATTTGACTCCGGTAGCTAGACAAAAGCGAAGACGAATTGATTCGCCTGGTAGTATAGAAAAGGGTAGCGGACGGTTACGAACAAAAAGGGATCAAATTTTGAAAGGTGTTTATGAAAATATAGGAGAAGCAGGAAGTTTAAGTTCTCTAACTACGCTTGCACGGGTTACTGGAATTAAAAAGAAGCTAGCAAAAGAGTACTTACAAAAGGTATCCAGTTATACTCTTCATCAAAATCATAGGGTTTATGGCAATCATTATCGAAAAACTAAAGCCTTTTATCCTCGGCATATATTAGAAGCAGTTCTTTTGACTCTAGACGCGATTCAAAGACTTTATAATAAACCATAAAAGTATATTTTACTCGAAATAAGTGTTTTTAGTCGGTAAGCAAGTGCAGTTCCGTTGCAGTCAAAGAGAGGCAGTAAAGTTGCTAAAGCCACTGAATCCATCTTTTAAAAAGATTCTATTAAAAAAAATTCAAACTGATCATGGACGTGAATCTGTAAATCCCCATGTAAACAAAATTTTATTGAAATATAATACAATGCTCTATCATAGTCATAGTCCTATAAAGGCGGCATTGGCTGAACTTTTAATACGAACTATACGACTTTTAATTTTAAAATAATGTACATTGAAAAATACGGCTGTATTTATTCATGATTTAGATAAAATCATGCGAGTATACAACCAACATCCTCATCGATCCTTGTTCAATACTATTCCTCAGGAAGTTCATTATAGTGAGAGTACACATTTCCTTATACAATATTCTAAGGAAAAGGCAGGAGAGAAAAAATTTAATGTTGGTGATACTGTTCGAATCAATCGTACAAGAAATGTTTTTAAAAAGGGAAATTATTTGTGATCTACTGAACTTTTAAAAGTGTCAAAAAACCTAGATACTAAACCAATAACATATTGTGTTCGTGATATGAAAGATGAAGAGATTCTTGGTGGTTTTTATGATTATGAATTACAAAAAGCTATAAACACTGGAATGAATCAAATTGAAAAGGTATTAACGACTCGTACTCGCCAGGGTAAGAAACAGTTGCATGTTCCCTGGCTAGAATACAACTCTGATTTTGATTCGTGGATACCCGCTGAAACCGTTCATAATGTCTGAACGTTTTTATGTGACATTCATGTCCAATGTTTCTGATCCTCTGTATGGCGATTTGAATAAAACGAGTGATTTTTGGAGCAAAATTTCCCCGGCCATTAAATTTGAGGGAAGGTGTGAAGTTGCTCTTGTCGATTGTATTCTTAAAAATACATATTATATCCTAAGGAAGGGTCGTACATACAATATAAAAATTAGACCCAATGATTGGCCAATTGTTAGCGATCAATATATGATTGAAAATATGAATTCATTTGAATACCGCTTTGCCACATTATCACATAAGGGGTTTGGGAGAATGAACGAATTGTATCCTGCAATCAACAAAAACATTTCCGCTCGTAAAAATGGTGCCATTCAATTCAGTTATTAAAAGGAAGAGGGGAAAATCAACATTAGTTCGCCCATTGACAATGTAAAGGTTATTCTCAATGATAGTCTAAGAGAAGCTCTTGGTTATAAACATGATGTTATCAACGATAAAAGTGCAGGAAGCGCTAGTGGCATGAATCGTGTCATTTTCGCAGAGTATCCACCCGCCTTCTCTTCCGACAGTTGTATATTTCTATAGGCATCCTTTGTCGAGAGATCAAGAGTCAGTTAGACCAGTGTCCCCCTCCTACGTGTTTTTGGACAAAAAACCTCTAATGACCATATTCATCACTAATTTATAAAGCACCTTCAATACATTCCAGTCAACACTTCGTGTTTGGAGCTCTGTCAGTTAACATTAAGAAGCGAATTGAGTGATCCTCTCACAATAACAAAAGGTTTGGCTGCAATTACATATCATTTTCGACCCATTCAGTGAAATGGCTAACAGAACTCAGTTTGTATGTCCTGATATTGACTGCTATGTTGCTACTCTTGGACCATCCCAGTTGGGACATGGAATGGAATTTTACAGGGGTCGTTCGTCAGTGTCTGGGTAACGTCTTGGCAGTTGGTTTGCTAAGCTTTTTCACTCTGCACTACCCTTTGCCAGAATATTTATTGCAGCGGATTAAGCGTCCTCTACATTGCATGATTGGGGCTCTAGGAAAGGTATTCAAGAAAGTGTTTCGCAAAATTTCAGGTCGAGCGCACGATCCCTCTGTGAGCGATTGAAACAACGGGGAAAATTTTTAAAAAGGAGGAGAAAGATCTCATCACTGGTCAGTCTCGAGTCAACCGGGAAACATAAAGCATCAAAGAAAGTAAAAACATCCCAAAAGGATTTCTTTTCCTAAGATGGCACACCTACCACAAAAAGATTCTTACCCTTCAGTTACCTCATCTCTAAGTCTTTTCAATGCTAAAAATGTAGATGTCAGTATAAAACATGAATACTTTGAACAATTTTACCCGCAACAACCACTCTCTGAAAATGTTCATTTTCAAAATTATTCTAATGAAGACTACTTTATCGATTTGAATTCGACATTTATAGATTTAAATGTCACTGTTAAAAAATCAACAATGAAAAACCAGGTGCCTCCGAGGGGTTATCCTACGAGAATTGTGTATTACATAATTTATTTCGACAAATAAGTGTCTATATAAACGGAACATTGGTGAGCACTAGCAATTATCTTTCAAATTATGCAAGCTATATACTATTCGTGTTGGTGACACCAATGTCCTAAGCATTTGAGAGATATGACAATTGGATATGAATATTGAAAAAATGTTGATGCTAACAATATTCTTAAAGAGTTGACAACTAAAGATTTACATTTAGTTGGGAAACTAAATCATGAGCTTTGGCTTTGGCAATTGAAAAATTAAGATCCTCTGGAAATAATATCAAATTGCTCGTGCCTCATACAATCAAGAATCAGCGTCATGTTACTGCTGGTACGCGTACCTATACCGATTCGTCATTTATCAATGGCAAAATTCCTTCAAAACTGGCATTGGCTTTGGTAAAAAGTGCAGGCACTGTTGGATCATGGACAGATTCCCCGCATAAATTTGATTATTTGGACTTTCATCGTTTGTATGTAAAGTAAATGGAACCCCACTCTACAATTTATCCTTTAATAAATCCTATAGGACCCTCTACAAACTGACAATGCAACCCCTAGATCGAGATTCTCAGTGCAAAAATGTTTGCGAAAACGCATGGCATTATTTTATTAGATTTGTCTGGAACTCAAGATATGAGCATTGTTTGGACGGGAAATGTACGGATAGAGTGTACCTTTGCTAAACCGTTGGAGGAAAGCATTGCATTATTCTCGCTAAATCAATTTGAAACCTATTGGGAAATTACTCCTGACGGCAGCGTTTTATTAGACTTGGCGCCATGAACACGGAACAAATAATTGACGTATTTAAGATGGACCCCTATATGTCCAAATATAAATCTTATTACATACTTTCAGATTTCCTGGAGCATATTCAATACTGTTGACAATACCATAATCATTGTTAATAGCAGTCCGTCGAGTGTAAAGACGGGGCTTTGCATATTGGGGCTTTGGGGCTTTGGTTATGCATATTTCAAACAAGAAGCAATATAGAATTTTTCGATCCGTTTGGCTTGCCGTATACATTCTACACACCTCATATTAAAAATTTTCTTGAACAGAGAGGGAAATATATTATTCAAAATCGGAAACGGGTACAAGATTTATCAACAAAAAGCTGTGGTTTTCACGCCCTTTAAATATTTTATTTTTTGAAGTCGAGGACATACTTACATGGAATTTATCAAGATTTATGGTGAATCCTCGATTGAACGACTTTCTAATTGAAAATACTCTTTCTTACCTTTATAAAATAAATTTTGGTGCCCTAAAAATGAAATGCTTTAAAAATGTATGTATATTTATTTATTCAGAGGCAACGCTGTAGCGTTGCCTATAGTAAAGGCCATACGGCTCCAATGTTTTATTATTTAATTTTTTTTCCCACAGGCACTTCATATGGAAGGGGTCGTCGTAGAAGCTTCAAAGGGCGTTGTCGTAAAAACTTCAAAAGAAACTCATTCGATTGGAAATTAAAGGGCTAGTGCCCTTTTTAATAGTCGAAAATGATTGGAGGGCAACTAGCCCCCCCCCCCCACGCCCATCATTCTCTCAAACACATCCAATCAAAATTTTGAGATAGCCATTTTGTTCAGCGTAGTTGGTTTCCATATAGAAAATATATTTTTGAGGAGGATACTCCCCCACAACCCTCAGGGCAAGGGTTTTAAGTTATGCCCTGGGGGCATATAAGGTTTTTATAGAAGGCGTTGTCGTAGGAACTTCAAAACATGCTCATTCGATTGGAAGTTAAATGGCTAGTGCCCTTTTTAATAATCGAAAGTGATTGGAGTGTAACTAGCGCCCGGCCCCCCCCCGCCCATCATTTCCCCCAACACATCCAATCAAAATTTTAAGATAGCAATTATGTTCAGAGTAGTTGATTTCCAGATAGAAAATATATTTTTGAGGAGAAAATTCCCCCACAACCCTCAGGGCAAAAAAGTTATGCCCTGGGGGCATATAAGGTTTTTATAGAAGACGTTGTCGTAGAAACTTTAAAACAGGCTCAGTCGATTGGAAATTAAAGAGCTAGTCCCCTTTTTAATAGTCGAAAGTGATTGGAGTGCAACTAGCTCCCCCCCCCCCCCCCACGCCCATCATTTCCCGAAACAAATCCAATCAAAATTTCGAGATAGCCATTTTGTTCAGCGTAGTTGATTTCCAGATAGAAAATATGTTTTTGAGGGGGACACTCCCCCAGAACCTTCAGGACAAGGGTTTTAAGATATGCCCTGGGTGCATATAAGGTTTTTATAGAAGGCGTTGTCGTAGAAACTTCAAAAAAGGCTCATTCGATTGGAAATTCAAAGGGATAGCGCCCTTTTTAATAGTCGAAAGTGATTTGAGGGCAACTAACCCCCCTCTCACGTCCACCTTTCCACCAACCTCATCCGATCAAAATTTTAAGACTGCCATTTTATTAAACGTAGTTTTAAGTTCTGTAATTTATGTCTTTGAGGATTACAAATCCCCCAAAGCCCTCAGGGCAAAGGTTGTAATTTAAGGATTCACCGAATCCTTCATATTATTTCTTATGGAAGGGATGCTCGTATAAACTTTTGAGAGTGCTCATTTGATTGAAAATTGAAAGTTCTTGTTCACTTTTTAAGAGTAAAAGATATTGAAGGGCAACTAGCCCCTCTCCCTCCTCTACGCCCTAAATGCATCAGATAAAAATTTTGAGATAGACATTTTGTTAAAATAGTTCAAAGTTCTGATAACAAAAAACTCCGGTGTTGACACAGCCTACCAGGGCCCAAGGGTAGGCGTTGTAAGTTATGCCCTGGGGCATAACTTATTAAGGGGGGTTTATACCATATGGGAAGGGGTTTGTATGTGAAAAAAGAATATGATGTCTGTCACAATAATCCAATTATAAGGTTAAAATACATACTCTGTGATGGATTCAAAATTGCTTTGCCACACAAATTACTATTTATGTCAACTCCAAACAATCGGGATACCTTTGTGTCTTTAAATTAAATATTCTAAACCACCTTATTGGAGCTATTTTTTCAATCAATTCATTGTTGTCAATCGCTGTCCACAAATTATGCAAGCTGTCTATTGTTAATATATAAGGTTTTTATCAAAGAGGTAATCGTATAGACTTTGAAAAAAGCCTCATTCGATTTAAATTGAAAGTTCTAGATCCGTTTTTTGAACTCAAGAATAATCGGACAGTAAGCACCCCCCCATACCATAAAAACTTGAAACTTTTTGCAATCAAAAACTAAAAAAAATTAATTTAAAAAAAAACTTTCCGAAAAATAAGTTTTTCAAAGAAGAGTAAAGGCCATTTTAAAATTAAGCTCAGCAGAAACAAATACCTGTTAAAATTCAAACTCAAAACGACCAGAAATTACTATTAAAGAATAAATGAATCCCAAAACGAACAGAAATTAAATAAAGAATCATAGCAAAAAACATACAACATGTAATAATATAAATGAATAAATAGATCTTAAAGCGAGTAATGCTTCGATTGAATAAGAAAATCAAGCTTAAAACGAAAACAAATATTTTTATATTAAAGTATAAATGAAACTTAAAACCAACAGAAATTAAATAAACAATCAATGCGAACACACATTCAATATATATTAATGTAAATGAATAAATAAATCTTAAAACGAGTGAAACTTAAATTGAATATGCAAAACAAGTTTGAATCGAATAAAAATAAATACAAACAAGAGTTTGGGTATCGTCTCACTGCAGAAGCCTAAAACCTACTTTTGTCCAAAAAGTTTGTGTCCTTTAAATTTCTTCTTCTACGTATAGGTAAACATTCGAAAAAATAAGTGCAGGTAGCTCGTCGAGATTCAACCTGTATTCGTCTTAACGTGCAAAGTCAGGGTCACATTTTCTACAACATAGGGTAACTTCATTTTTATTAAATCTCTTTGTAAAGTCAATAATACTATTCTGATTCATATTATAAAATTCACGTGGTTCAATTTGCTTATTTAGAGCAATGTCACAGATAATATTTTCATATCAAAAATTATTTTCTGTAATAGGCTAATAAAAATATGTTAGCTGATAATCCAAAGTAGCCGGTACATCCACGACGATGACATAAAAACAGACACCCTTATTGTTCCAGTAATTGAAGTGCAGACTCGGTTCTTCTTCCCAAAATAATTTAAAACCAGGAAGGTACCAGTCTCTTAGAAACAAACTGAAATCACGTTTAGAGTTTTTTGCAATCAGGTCAGGATAAGTATTTTCCTATTGATCACATTTATCATAGTGACAATTAGAGCACAAGAAACCTCTATATATGACAGTTACGAACCTCTTCAAGACAGGAGGTCCAGTCTTTAATTTGCACAGCATGTCCTCTGTGCAATTTACACGGATTGTATATTTTACACTTTTCATTATAGTCATCAGCAAAAGTACAATTCTCACAGGATGACCAGCTGCCCGAAGTATACAAGCATAATGGACATGTGTAAAACATTTTTTTTATGTTGACTTCTCAACTTCCAAAAACAAACTGACTCTCAAACAATGTCTCCTAGGAGCTTTACAAAATGGCCATCTATGTAGTGGTTAAGAGCAAAACCACAATATCATTTTGTTTTGTATCAATCAATATATCTATAAATTGAGTAAAAGCCTGGGGACCACGACGACGAAGTTTCATACAATAGGCCAAAGAAGGGGAATCGGTTTTTATATCGTTAAGCATTTATCTAGAAAATATCTTTCTTTGAAGAGATAATTCCAGAAATTCATCATCTAAAACTAACCACTTTTCCAATTTTACTAGATTACGCAAGATTTTCTGTTTCTCAAATCTGTCCCTTTTAACACTCTCACTGCCAAACGCTGACTGTTCTCTATAAATTGGTCTCTTCAATATATTTCGCCAGCGCAATTAATCTATCTTGTAGTCTCTGTATGTGCGCTATATTCACCTTAGCCCCGAAACACAATTGTTCTTCCGACTTGAATTTGCTTAATGTTATAACATAACCATTATACATCGTGTCCCATTTTAGGGTTAGTCGGGAACCCCTTGTAATTTCCACCGCCACCTTAGGCACTCTAGGTCCCGTTTCATCAACACTTTTAATATTTAATAGTGTATAGGCATCCATGTTGACTGTCCCACTTCAGAAAAAAACTGATCCTCGATCAATAGTTTCAACCACCTGGGAACGTGACCAGACATGATTTTGCCTAGAAATAGGGGAAAAGGATGTGTCACATGACGTCAGAGGGCATGTCACAGGAATTATATGGGAAAAGGGAGGGCATGTCACAGAAAAACAAAAGGGGAGTGTCACCTAACCTTTGAACTCTTGTCAGGCGGGAATGATCCCTAGAAACAGGGATGCCGTGACGTCAGAGGGCATGTTGTAGAAATCCAATGGAAAAGGGAGGGCATGGTGCAGAAACTGGGAAGGGTATGTTGCAGAACCTGAAATGCCCTTACTAGTGTTAAACTGTAATTAAGGAGCGACTCAGCTTAAATGTAACCGAAATTCAAGACTGGAATTTTCATAACAGTTAATAAGAATTGGGTTTTTCTGCAGATTGCAAATGTATAAATTCCATTAAGTCTAATATCTACCCACCAAAGACTCCAAGCCTCAGAAGAAAAAGGAATTCTAAAAACAAAGGGCCTGATTTTCGTAAAAGGGAGAAACACCCTCCAAAAAGTCAATAAATCTTAATGTAAATCATACCTTCAGATTCAGCGTATCAGATAATGTTATTGTGGTGGTTATGATCTCCTATCTGCACAATTGTGGAATTTATGTTTTTGCCAGAAGACTGATCACGGATGCGTTTCTGTTGTTTTTTTTTTGTTCTAGTGTCCTTTTTAAGAGATCGTAAAGATTGGAGGGCAACTAAACCTCCTCCCAAGACATAATTTGTCTCTTATTTTGTTTTCGATTGTTATGATTTAAGATCAATTTGACAAAAAAAAATCATCTCCTTCAACTACGTACAAACGTATAATGCGGAAGTAGATTTAATGTTAAGACCTTTAAACGACGAAGCGACGATTTTACCTAGGGGGCATTCAGATTAGAGAGAGAAGACAGTCTGATTGTGATGGTAAGTATTCAGTTTAGTTTATTAATATTGATAACTTGCGTCTTATGTTTCCCAAAATGTTTAAGATAGAACATTTTTATAAATAAAAGAAAGTTTCGTAAAATTCTACTGTACTGTTCTATTCGCTGTAAACCATGCAAGAAGTGGAATTCGGTTAATGCTAACGAAATAAAACAAAATAGGATAATAATGAAATTTTTTAGAAACAAAATTCGGTTATATATTTGTACATAAGGGGGTGGGGGTAAAGGATAGCATATATTCAATACGTAACCTAACCTAGGTACCTTTTTTCCCCCTAAGCCCACCAAAAAATAAAGTTTAAATATTTTAAACGCAGTTAGAAACCAGTGTTTGCAATCTATTTCTCCGTCGAGAGATCCTGTTTGACTAGCTTCTTTTATCATCTATCTTGCGTGGCTTACAGCTAATAGAACAGTACCAATTCTACTTTAGCTACTTTTGGCTATCTGGAAGCCAAAATGAAAATGAAATTAGGTTAGGAAAATGAAGCTTTCAGGGATGGGTCTACAGGATAAAGTATGGGTACTTATGTACTATCTGGAACACACGCGAAAAGTGAAGTTTGGTTGATGCTAATGAAGTAAAAACAAAATAGGATAAAAACATAATAGTTTAGAAACAAATTTCGGCTATATATTTGCAAATTGGGATGGGAGATGGGGGGTAAAGCATTGCATATATTAAATGCCTAACCTAACCAAACCTAGGTACCTTTTCCCTCCTAAAACCCATAAAACAATAGTTTAAATGTTGTAAATCCAATAACAAACTAAGCTTTACAATCCATTTCTCTATTGAAAGATACCCGTTTCGAAAGAAACCCGCATCTTCCCTATATAATATAGCGCGTGTGTTCCAGATAGTATATAAGTATCAAAGTATGTCCCGGGAAGGTATTTTGAAGTACCTACCTCCACTCCTTCTCCCTCTAGAGGGTCCTTAAATTTCCCTACGTGACAGGTCTATAATTATTGAAATTTTGACAAAACAAAATTTTACCTTAATTTTCAGTTATCAGTTTCTTTTTCTCAAGGTTTATTTCGGAAAATGCAATTCCTGTTATTTGAGTAGAATTTTAAGCCATATCAATGTTTTTTTTTTCTTAAAAATTTAGGAAATGTACTTGCATATCTTTAAAACCTTATAAATTGGGATTGAGCAAAGTTGTGAAGCTGAAAACAATTTTGTTGTACTTCATCTAAGCACTATTTCGCAAGGTTTCAGTTTTACAACACACAGATTTTATGAGGCGGCGAACAAGAGATTTGATGAGATCTGATGAGTAAATCAAAGGTATTCAGAAAAGACAGGATTCGTGGCATTATTATTGCAACCGTTCACCTCTGGAGGTAGAAAAAAGGGGGAAGTCTTTCTTTTATTTGTGCCTCGATTTGATTTCATCTTCACTTCAGGTCCGAGTGTCACTGTTTTCCTGATTGGAAGATATTTCTTACTCAAGTGTCTTGTGTCGGCCTGCTACTATGCCATTGATTTACTGATTTCCACCATGAAAAAAAACAGCCGTTAAGAGGTGTCATATTATCAGGGAGAAATTTTTTGTTGTAATTTTCTGTTCTTGTAAAATAAATGAGATTATTTTTTTGTATTTATTGATGCTTTAGAAAGAAGAAAGGGAAACTGAAAACTAGCTATTAGACTGTAGAGCTAGGAAATTGAACAACGCTAGGGATGGAAATTCAATAAAAGAACAGGAAATCCAGCAAACAAGATGGAAATCCAATAAGGATCTTAAAATCCAACATGTTGTTTTGTCAACAAACTGAAAATTCAATTCGGTTATGAAAATTCAACATTTTTGTTTCTCAGCAAATTGGAAATTCAATAATGACCATGGAATTCCAAAATGGTCTCCAATATTCAATTTCAGCTGTTTAAGTTCAAATTTTTGTGTTGATATACGTTACAAACAATTTTTGTTGAATCTCAAACGATTTTTTTTTTTACAGTGTGGGGCTATTGGGATAGCAGAAATTTAAAAAGTGATGCTTAATGGCACTCATTTTAAAGGCATATCCCGGGAAGGCAGATTTTAAACCTATTACTCGTATCTACGTGCTTTTTATCAATTTTACCATCCAACAGTGCCATAGAGCACTAAAAACGGCAGTTTTGGTACCATATCTTAAGTGAAAGAGTTTGGAAGCATAAAACTGTACCATTGCTATTATTATGGTCCAAAGCCCTTAACTGGAGGCTTATAAGATCCCCTCACATATACTCCCCATCCAGAGCCTCTTAGTAAGTTTCATAAATCAACTAGTCATATTAAAAGTAAAAGATTATTACGAACGTAAATTAACTAAAACTAAAAACTTTTCAACTAAACATCTACCAAAAATTAATTTTGATTGATCAACAGTTTTGAATTGAACGTTCTCACTTCCACTTTCTATGAAGTCCCTGGGCTAATATTAAAAGTAGTTGTTAAAGGAAAGGGACGTCGTTGCCTCCTTTGTTTTTGCTCTTGCCTTTACTTTGAAATTGGCTTTTTTTGGTCATATTATTCAAAAAAGCACTTGCTTCATTCAAAAAAGTTCGGGAAACAACCGAAAGTGCACTGTACAGAAAACTTCTATCAAGTGGGATTTATATACATTGAAGAGGTACAAATGCCTTCATTTAAATGAACGCTCATACAGATCTGTTTTGCTAGCATGGCCTCTTAGAGTCCACTGGTTAATACATGATTTAGAAGGTCCCATCTTTATTATGGATTTTTCAGGCAAAGTCGGCCGAGTAAAAACAGCTTTTTGCTCATCGAAAAACAAACGTTCCTGAAAAATATGTATTGTTTTGTGAAGTATGGATAATGAAATTTATGTTATAGACTAAAATTTTTCTTAGCTGTCAAGTTTTTTTGCAGTATTTTTAAGAGCTGTCTTATCTCCCCTAGATCGGTGATAATTAGGAATTATATTAAAAATAAGTTTTCAACTGAAACTCAGAAATGACATTAAAACTTAAAACGAGCATCTGGGATGCCAAATGGACACTTTTAGTGCCTTTTGGACAATTTTTCACTCTGAGGGACACCGAGACACTATTAGGTCAAAAAAGGCAGCATTTTGAAAAAGAGGACACTTTTTGGACATTTTTCCAAATCAAAACCAAATGTCTTTATTTTCTTCTCTTTTTGACTGCTTTTAATTTGTACTTTACTTTTAATCTTTGGTAACGGCTTGGGGATTTTTCTTAGATGTTTTTGCGCCCTGCGCGAACACCATTTATCAACCGAATAGGACCTAAAGTCATAACCAATGTGGTATAATAGAACTATTGAATCCATCTTTTTCTTCTATCTTACAGTTGACGTTTGTCATCATGTCAGTCAACCTCAAGGACCAACCTACTGCTGGTGGCAAAGTCACCAAGGCCGCTGAGAAGGCTGGAAAGAAAAAGTGAATGGCCATTCCCTCCTGGCACATTCCGCGTAAATCCCTGTGGCGTGTAGCCATGTGCATACTGCTATTATTACACTGCTGTCATAGAAAGAAAGGAGTTTCGTAGAAAAGCTGTGTTGCGGCTAAATTTTATTTATAGCCGCTAGCCAATGTTTCTGTTTTATATTCTATACTTTCAGCTGTGATTTTTTGTCAAACGCTGGTCGCCAGTTTCTATCGAGTATAACTCAATCGAATTTATTTCAATCGGTCTTGTGTTCTCACTTTTTTAGTTCTCGAAAACGTCATGTTTGCTCAGGGCTGCTTCTAAATGTTCAAAAAACGGCAAGATAGAGGTGTTGTTAAACGATTTTAACCACTTGACCAACCAGTTGACTGAGTGGTTAAGCAGATCGACGTCTTTTGTTTAACTTTAAAACCATGTAGGTCAAAATAGACATTTCGTTGCTACAGCCGTTCGGACCTTGTCGCACCAAAAGATCCTTAATACCTACCGAAGATCAACGACTCGCATCTTTTTCGCATAACTTATGAAAATGCCGAAGTGAAAATGAATCTCTATGATTGGTTCCTTACTTTTCGACTAAGATAGGTAGCGGTATCGATAATCGATATAAAATTTCTCTCTGTTGACATTCTCATGACGATTTTCTTATGCTATCTTTTCAGGTTGAACTAGCACTGAACTTAATTTATTGGTGGCGTCAAAGTCAAAGATGGAAATACCTGCAAAAGTTACGCAGGTAACTTACCGTTAGGTAGCAGAGCAAAGAAGGACGAATTTTACATGGTTATTTGGCACTTTTTTCACAGGTTTTGAAAATTCATAGTGGCAACCGTGTATATTGGCTAATTTTCTAGAGGGACACTTAAAGTGTCCATTATTGGCTGATTTGGACACTTTTGTCCCTAAGAGTTTTGGCAACCCTGACGAGCATACATTATTCCGTATAAATAAAGAAGCGTTGTTTCTACATTAAATTTTAATCAAAAACGAACAAAGATTAATTAAAAAAAAAAAGTTTTTCCGAGGGAAGTAAAGAGCGAAGTTGAAACTTAAAACGGACAAAAGTTATTACTTCACAGCCTATTTAATATATATTAATATAACTAGTACAAATATACCAACCAATTATGTTTCCCTATGCTTTTATGAATATACAAAACTAGCACTGTACTGAAAACACATAATAGTATAGGAGTTTTGGTACAGTAAAAGCAAATCAATTAAGGACACCTTTTATAGAATCAAAATATTATCCATCCCTTTTATAATCAATCCCTTTTAAGATAAAGCAACAATCCATTTTAGGATTTGCTTTATTTTGTTTACTTTTAATTTGGTATCACTTCTGCACAATGGCTCAGTTCAATGACTGGCTTTCGTTTTGGTTCTGAAAGGACATGTCATGATTAGTTTGTACACAAGTTCAAATTTAGGCCATCTTGATAATATTGGGACTATAGACTAGCTTTAGAATTTGTATTATAGGTTGAAATTCACTCTTGTATAGAGAGAAATAATCGGATTTCCAGAGTTCATATTATGTCTTATTTGATCTTCATTTGAAGTGATGCTAAATCATATTTTTTACAGTTTAAGACTGTATATTACCCACTATTGGTGTTATAGCTGGTGAGAGCAAAATGCTGCTTGATAAATCAGTCCAATATTTCTGTATGCTGTTCAATTACTTCGCGGTTATTAAAAAATATTTAGTTTTACGCTTATGTTTTTAAGATAATTTTAATTGTACACTGAAAGTTACTAATGTCACAACTGGTGTAATACTATAAAAAGCTTTATAGATTCGTTTAGTGTTGTCAGGCTGCATGCTCACTTTTGACTCTTAAATCAATGATCCTGTTTTTTATACTTGACTTTTGTGTTTTCAGTAAACCGCTAGTTTTTATAATCCTAACAGCATAGGGAGACATATTTGGTTGGTTTATTTGTACTAGTTCTATTACTATATATTAGATAGGCTGTGAAGTAATAATTTTTGTCCGTTTTAAGTTTCAACTTCGCTCTTTACTTCCTTCGGAAAAACTTTGTTTTTTTTAAATTAATTTGACAATTAAGATGGATAAAATTATTTTTCTACTGATTATTTTGAAACTTGTTTATTAGTTGAAAACATTTCACGGCATGTGATGGTTATTCTTACTTGTACTTGTCTCAAGAAACAAGCTTTTCAGCTCTCCCTGGCGCTGTGATTTGGTAAACGGTTCAGTGCCACGCTGCTTAATCATCAGTGTATGGCACAGTGGTCTCTAGCTATTGCTTGTCCCATCTTCGCCCGTGGCACCGGGCCATGTCAAGTCATTGCTACGTCATGGTTATAATGCTTTGTCAATACTTAATCAAATTGGAATGATTTATACCATTCGACGCATACTTTACACTTCACCGGCGAAGAAGCTCAGTTTTTGCATTTACTTCATTTACAATAAAGTGAAAACACTCAAAGGTTCTGCTCCCTTCAAAAGCTACTTTTTAGGGATTGTTCCAACCCTCACTCCACTTTCGAATTTCACACTTCTATTTTACACCACCGAAACGACTGCCATCCATTTGGCTTCACGGCGGAATCCTGGGAGGAGCAATCCCCATCCGGGGGGAAATAAAACAACTAATGTGTGTAATTTCATCAATTTATAAAAACGAAAGATGCCCTGTCATTTGCACCCCATCCCCAAGAAGATTATATATGGCCCCCAAGCCACAGTTTTCCTTATTTATATAAACTGTCCTTGTTATAAACGTAATAAAGTTTCTCTGGGAAACAAAGAAGTCCACGTGGAGATCACGGTGCAATTGCGTGGACATTGACTGCTTGAATGACGCAGAATCGCTCCGGAAAAAGACTTTAGTTCATCATACTGAAGGTTGCTAAAAGTCGAGTGAAATTTTTGTTTTGAATCTTTTTATATAATAATATATTTGAATAATTGAAGATGTCTGCTGTGGACCCTGGCGTACTTGGATTACGGTAAGAATTTCAAAGTTAGGCCTACCTGAGAATTCTGTTTTATTTTTCCAACTAGCCTAAAGGTAAATTAGCATAGGCTAATTGTTAGGCAGCTGGGCTGGGTCCTCGGGCAAAGCTTCCAGTGGTTATTGCAGTATTGGTAATCTTAGTGTAAGATTCCTTTTCTGAACTAGACCTACAATGCACAACAGAAGAGTACGGTTTCTAGTTCATTTAACACTGTCCAATGCTGCTGCGACAATTGCGCCCCCTCCTAACACCTGATATAGCTCTAGGCTATTTACTTATCATTTTGATTTATTTGTGTAGCCTATTTTTGTTGTTTCTCATCAACAGTTGCGTTGTAATGCCATTTAAAACAAATAAATAAGAAACACGGCCAGGGGCGTAATTTTCTATGGGGCAGGAGGGGGCCAACTATCCCTCCCAGACCTTGGTTTACCCCCTCTCCCTCCCAGACCTCAGTTTGACCCCCCCCCCCCCCAAGGCAACGAAAGCGCACCACTGTTTTGCTTCAAGTCCGTTATTAGACAAGTTTTACGATGAGATGTTTCGCTTTAAATTGGAAGTGTTGGACGATAATTTGATTAAAGAATATATCGATGTTATCACTTTCTGTATTTGTTATACCGATTTCGATATCTCCGATCATTTTTTTGCTCACAATTAATTAAACCTTCGCTTTGCCAAAGTTCAATGACAAAAATTTTAATTAAAGAGTATTTTGCATAATTTTTTCCAAACATTGAATAATATAAATACAAGCTTTGATGACATAAATACTTACCACAAAAATCTAGATTTGAAATTACATGGGCTCAGCCTCAGGATAAAGAAAAATAAATTATCGGCTAATTTCGGCTATTCAAAATCAGCGGTATTTCAATGTTTTTCCCTGAGAATTGTTTGTGCCTTTGAGAAATTTAACAAAAAAATCAGGTTTTTTCAACTGAAAGTAAGGAGTGACGTTAAAACTTAAACGAACAGAAATTATTACGTATATGAGGAGGATACCCCCTCCGCATTACCTTGCTCTTCACGCTAACGTTATTTAGAATGTTCAAAAAACTATCTTTTTCTAATTTAACGAACCTTGTGTTTTCTTAGGGTAAATTAGATCTTGCAGGGATGAGTGCAAAAAAAAAAAAAAAAAAAGACACAGACTATTTTACCAGATAGTGTGAATTTTGCTTTTCAGAATACTAGAACTCAAAAGTCGTAGGATTCAGTCTTCATTGACAGATTTCGGCACCATATTCCAAAATCTGAAACAGTGAATCATTTTTGACTGATTAAATGCACTTTTGTGGTCGAAATTTTCTGTTCTCAGTCTCTGGCTTGACAAGAAAGATATTTTCCTTAGTTCTCTGGTATATCAGAGCTAAATAGAAAAGATAATTAAAGAAGATAAAACAAAAAAAATAACTTAATAACAAAAAGCCAATATCTAAGGTGGGATTTTGCATTACTTTCTGACTAATAGCCTATGCTGAATTATTCCCTATCAACAATAAAAATTGTGATGAAAGAACTAAAAAAGAAATAGGTACTCAGTATACTGGTCTTGCAATATAGATACTAATACTACTACTAACAACTCATCGCAGCACCAAGCCAGCTGAGGCCAATACAGCTACGCCCGCTCCTCCTCCATCCCAGTCTATTCAAAGCCTCCCTTTTTACACCCGCCCACGAAGTTCCCATTTCCTTTAAATCTTTCTTTGTGACGTCCTCCCACCCTAGACGAGGACGACCTGCTTTCCGTTTAGCCATAGACGGTTGGCCGAAGGGAACAGTCTTCGGCTGTCTGTCATCATTCATCCGCACAACGGGCCCTAACCAATTCAGCCTTTCTTTCATTATAGCCCTAGAGAGCGGTATTGAACCACATTTTTCGTATAGCCTATTATTTAAAATACGGTCAGTCAGCCGGGTACCCAGAACAATCCTTAAGCAATTTCGTTGGAAAATATCAAGCAAATCTTCATCCGATTTTCGGAGCGTCCATGCTTCAGAGCCATATTTGACCATTGTCATCACTGTAGCTTCCAATATTATAATCTTGGTTTGCAGACTTATATTCCTATTCTTTCAAACTTTTTTCAGCTGTGAAAAAAAACTCTGAGCCTTGGCTAGTCTACTTTTAACATCTTCCCTGATTTCACTGTCTTTACTAATACTACTACCAAGGTAAGTAAAGCTGCCCAACTGATCAATCTTTTTATTACCCAACGTCACCTTTTCATCTTCATTTATTCCTATCCTTAGTGACGTAGTCTTCTTAACATTAATTTTCAAACCTATTCTAGCACCCTGAACTCACAAAATCTCTAAAAATCATTCATTTTGATGACCCTTTTATCTAGGATGCTTAAATCATCAGCATAATCTAAGTCCAGGAGACTTTTTCCTCCCCATTTGATTCCGTGGTCTCCCATTGCCTTTCCTGTGCTCCTTAAGACAAAGTCCACCAAAATAATCCATATAAAGGGGATAGAACACAACCCTGCTTAACTCCTGATTTAATACAAAACCAGCTGCTAACCTCATATCCTACCTTAACCGCAGCAGTGTTATTCTCATACATATCACTAATCACTTTAATGTGTTTGTCTGGTATACCATACAAGGATAAAACCTTTACTAAAACTCTTCTATCAACAAAATCGAACGCTCGCTCATAAACTATAAAACTGAGAACCAAAGGTGTTTGAAAACTCAGGCACTTCCTAATTATTAGCCTAAGAGTGAAAATTTGGTCGACATACCCTCTACCTTTTCTAAAACCGCACTGTTCTTTTCTTAAAACGTGGAAGTTAAAGGCGCATTTGATAAAGATAACTAATAGATAGGATTTTCTAATGTAGAACTAAAGAGAAGCATGATCCTTGAAGGTCACATCTCTCCAAAATGTCATTTAGATAAGTGATATAAAAGTTAACTCCTTTATACAAAGTTTTTATGACATTGCAATTCTAAGCTTGAAAAAGATTAAATTCTCAAACTTAGTTATGAGAACAAAAAGTTTCGTAGCTTTCAAAATCAAGGAGGCACACTTGTGCCTCTATAAAGAGGCGACCCACCACAATGTTAAGCGATTTCCGGTCCTAGCGGTCGCAGAGAGACAGCGGTAATCGCATTTTGTAGCCCAAGCTCAAACTAAGAAACGTGCAAAATTTCACTCTCCTCCAACTTCATCTGCATGGGTAAAAGTGTGCCAGAAGTTTTGAACTTCTGACCACAGCCCCCCCTTAATGCCGTCCGATTAGGCTGAAATTTAGAGGTTAAGCTTTGCTAGGGCCCAGGAGCTTATCCTCGAAATTTCAGCTCAATCCGATCATTCCTTCTCTGTTTTCCAAAAACCAGATATAGCCACTTAAAGTTCAAAAAAAAAATTTTATTATCCACACCTATAGGCCACAGTTGGCAACGGATCAGGGTGAATGAGGACTCATTCGAAGCAGAATTTGACCTGTTAGGGCCTTTTGATATTTTCAGATCAAAAAATTATCCCCCAAATTTACATTTACCAAAAACCTTGTTTTCCTATAAGAACCCGCTATAAGCGGGCTCTTATCGTTTTCCTATAAGAGCCCGCGAAAACGCGGGCTCGTTTTCCTATAAGAGCTCGCAAGCTGTCAAATCAGCTAACAGTTAGTCAAGCAATAATAAGTAATAAACTGTACAAAAACGTGCAGAAATTATTTGAAAAAAACTACGTTTTCTAAAGAGTTAAAGAGGCTGAGTTACAAGGTCGAACCTTAAAACGTACAGGGATTAGGAGGCACAGTTGGGGGGCTGCCGCCCCCAAACCCCCGCTTTCACAGGCTTTAAATAAAAAAATAAGTGGTTTAAACTGAAAGTAAGGAGCGACATTAAATCTTAAAACGAACAGAAATTATTCCGTATAAGAAAGGGGCTGTGCCCTCCTCAACGCCTCGCTCCTTACGCTAAAGTTTGACTTTCTCACAACTCTTTTTTTTAAACAATAAAAACTTTAGCGTAAAGAGCGAGGCGTTGAGGAGGGCACAGCCCCTTTCATATACGGAATAATTTCTGTTCGTTTTAAGATTTAATGTCGCTCCTTACTTTCAGTTTAAAACACTTTTTTTTTATAAAAAAGGCAGCTTTTTGAAAAAAAGGACACTTTTTGGACATTTTACCAAATCAAAACCAAATGTCTCTATTTTTTCCCTTTTTTTTGACTGCTTTTAATTTGTACTTTACTTTTAAGCTTTGGTAACGACTTGGAGATTTTTCTTAGATGTTTTTGCGCCCTGCGCGAACACCATTTATCAACCGAATAGGAATAGGACCTAAAGTCTTAACCAATGGGGTATGCTAGAATTATCGAATCCATCGTTTTCTTCTTACGGTTGACGTTTGTCATCAAGTCGGTCAACTTCAAGGACCTACCTACTGCTTGTGGCAAAGTCACCAAGGTCACTGAGAATCCTGGTAAGAATGAGTGAATGGCCATTCACTGCTGGCACGTTCTACGTAAATTCCTGTGGCGTTTAGCCTTGTGCATATGGCTATTATTACACTGCTGTCATAGAAAGAAAGGAGTTTCGCAGAAAAGCTATGTTGCGGCTCAATTTTATTTATAGCCGCTAGCGAATGTTTCTGTTTTATACCCTATAATTTCAGCTGTGATTTCTTGTTAAACGCTCGTTGCCAGTTTCTATTGAACGTAACTCAAGCGAATATATTGCAATCGGCCGTATCTTCTCACTTTTTTAGTTTTCAAAAATGTAGTTTTTGCTCAGGGCTACTTCTAAATGTTCACAAAACGGCAAGATAGAGGAGTTGTTAAACAATTTTAACCACTTGACCAACCAGTTCACTGAGTGGTTAAGGAGATCGACGTCTTTTTTTTAACTTTAAAACCATGTAGGTCAAAATAGACATTTCGTTGCTACAGCCATTCGGAGTTTCGGACATTGTCGCACCAAAAGATCCTTAATAGCTACCGAAGATCAACGACTCGCATCTTTTTTGCATAACTTATGAAATACCGAAGTGAAAATGAATCTCTATGATTGTTTTTTTACTTTTCGACTAAGATAGGTAGCGGTATCGATAATCGATATAAAATTTCGCTCTTTTGACATTCTCATGACGATTTTTTTATGCCATCTCTTCAAATTGAACTAGTACTAAACTTAATTTATTGGTAGCGTTAATGTCAAAGCTGGAAATACTTGCAGAACTTGCACTTTTGTCCCTAAAAGTTTTGGCAACCCTGGTGGTAAATCTATTTGGCATAGCGGGTGTAGGATCAAAGTCTCTGCAGCACTTTCCTTGGCAATTTAGCCCAAGTTGGATGGTCACAGAAGAATTAAGCATTTTAAGGTCCATCCTGTTTCAAATTTTGTACTTGACAAGATTCATAACAGAAAACACTCTCGGCGGAGGGGTTGCTGATGGGTAAGCTTAAAACATAAAGAGCTGCTTGAACTATGTCGAACAAAGGTCAGCTTTTCCCACTCTTCCCTGTATTTTTTTTATCGAAATTTGACCACTTTCCCATTTGGTTTTTCACGCTAAGGATAATGCTCGCTTCAATAATTTAAAATTTAGGTCGTCATGGAGCCTGGAATGCGACATGAGAATGCCTAGGGGGTTCTGAAAATTCCACCTGTCTTTATAGACAGATTCCCGAATCTGTCAGTGGAAGTTGTCAGTAAACACCAGACTTTAAAATTCTGACTTTTGTCATCAGCTCAAAAAAGCGCCCAAATGGCGCAAATGCGCGCCACCTGGCAACTATTCCAAGTGATACTTTACTGTAAAAAGTGAAGTATTTAAGAGAGCCCCACATCCCACCACTGAAAATTCCCCCAGTGGAAATTGCCCTCCAAAAAATGTCTCTTTAATTCACAATAACAAATGCTATGCGTAAGTAATAGGCTATAGGCTTTTCTTTTTTGAATTAAATGAAAAAAATAAGTATTTTAACTGAACGTAAGGAACGACACTAAAACTTAAAACGAAAAGAAAATATTCTGTATATGAAAGGTGCTGTTCCCTCCTCAACGCCTCGCTCTTTACACTAAAGTTTGACTTTGTCACAACTTTACTTTTTAAAATAATAAAAACTTTAGCGTAAAGAGCGAGGCGTTGAGGAGGGGACAGCCCCTTTCACGGAATAATTTCTGTTCGGTTTAACTTTTAATGTTGCTGCTTACTTTCGGTTGAAAAAAACTTTTTTTAAATTTAATTTCTAAACGTTTTCCAACTAATGCAGGTTCGAACTTGGTTCACTGTACATGAAAAATTAAAACAAAATTTGCATATCAATTTTGGATGATTTATTCCGCGTATGGAGGGTTGCCCCTCCTCACCACCTTGCTCTTTCAACTAAAGCTGTTAGCACTTGTAAAAAAGCTTCCTGTTCAAAAAAAAAACAAAAAACTGTGTTCCAGTAAACGCTCTTAAAAAATTGGGACAAACAGTCAAACTTTAGCGTAAAGAGCAATTTGAAAACTTTTGCTCATATCTAAGTGCTTTTTATCAATTCCGCCATTCGTAAGTGAGATATAGCACTAAAAACAACACTTTTGGTGCTACTTCTTAAGTGGAAAATCTTGGAAATTAAATGCATATCAAACGCGTTCAATTCCTTGTGGCAATTAAATGTTTCTCCTTGTACTAAAAGTATTACATTCACATGACTACTGGCACAGAAATTCTAGCCCACTACGCCACTGTGGGTGTGAGTAGTGTGCTAATAGGCACTCCGAAACTTACATAGAAACTTACACCTGAGGGTATACACAGTCTGAAACTTACATGGAAACATACGCCTGAGGCAATAGGCACCACGAAACTTACATGCAATTACACATGAATTGTGCAAGGAAAAGCCATGCCTGAGACACTACACTCACGCTTGAACATTTTAAAAAGATAATCTGCCTTGGAAACAGTTTGATGTGTTCGGGGAAATTACGTTCCTTGGTGTTGATTGACATTTGCAAAAAAGGGGTAATTAGTGATAGGATAATTTTTTAACATGAAATCTTTGAATAAAATATTTTTGGAGCATGTACTTCACGATGGAGAAAAAAGGTTAAGGTGATTAGCAATTACGAGCAGGGATTCCCCACTTGTTCTTAAACATTGCAAAAAAGATAGTCAAATTGCGTATTTAGGAATGGTTTTTTAGGGAAAGCTGTCAAACACCCAATTTGTAAATACTTCAATGTGTTGTCAATTTTTGAGGGAAAATCAAAAATACTCAGAATCGAAAATAAATGGGATCTGCCTCAAAGGGAAGGATCAGAGGCCCTTCGTTCCCCATTTCTGAGGGCAAGGGAGGGAGGGGTCAATTTTGGAGGGAAAACCAAAAATACTCAGAATCGAAAATAAATGGGATCTGCCTCAAGGGGAAGGCTCAGAGGCCCTCCGTTCCTCCATTTCTGAGGGCAGGGGAGGGGGGGGGTCAATTTTGGAGGGAAAACCAAAAATACTCAGAATCCAAAAAAAATGGGATCTGCCTCAAGGGGAAGGCTCCGAAGCCCTTCGTTCCCCCATGTGTGAGGGCAGGGGGAGGGGGGGGTCAATTTTGGAGGGAAAATCAAAAATACTCTGAATCGAAGATAATTTCCATTTATCTTAGTTTTTAACGGTGCTCCCTATTTCTAGTTGAAAATGCTTATTTTTTAATTTAATTGGGAATGAAAAGTCAAACTCTAACATAAAGAACAAGGTATTTTGGAGGGGGTATCTGATGAAATAATTTAGTTCGTATGATCAATTTAATTTATTTTTTAATTCAGTAGTTTTTCAGTAAGGACACTCGATATCCTAAAAGTGTTTGAATCAAAATTTTACCTTTAGCATCGATGTTGTTATCAGAATTTCAAAAAAGGATCGTTTATGAGGGCTGGGGTATCTGATGAAATAATTTATGTCGTATGATCAATTTCATTTATTTTTTAATTCAGTAGTTTTTCAGTAAGGACACTCGATATCCTAAAAGTGTTTGATTCAAACTTTTACCTTGAGCATCTAGGCTGTTAGCAGAATTTCAAAAAAGGATCGTTTATGAGGGCTGGCGTATCTGATGAAATAATTTAGGTCGTATGATCAATTTAATTTATTTTTTAATTCAGTAGTTTTTCAGTAACGACACTCGATATCCTAAAAGTGTTTGATTCAAACTTTTACATTGAGCATCTATGTTGTTAGCATAATTTCAAAAAGGATCGTTTATGAGTTCTGGCGTATCTGATGAAATAATTTAGTTCGTATGATCAATTTAATTTATTTTTTAATTCAGTAGTTTTTTTCAGTAAGGACACTCGATATCCTAAAAGTGTTTGATTCAAACTTTTACCTTGAGAATCGATGTTGTTGGGCCCCAGTCCACCAGCCTGAATGGTGTAAATCCACTAGCTCTGAATTGGGGTCTTAGTCAAGCAGCCTCAATGGTTGAAATACACAAGCTCAGTATTGGGGGCTCAGTCCACCAGCCTGAATGGTGGATATTCACTAGCTCAGTCTTGGGGTCCCAGTCCACCTGCCCCAATGGTGGAAATTTACTAGCTCAGTATTGGGGTCTCAGTCCACCAGCCTGAATGGTGGAAATTCACTAGCTCAAAATTGGGGTCTCAGTCGACCAGCCTGAATGGTTGAAATTCACTAGCTCAGAATTGGGATCTTAGCCCACCAGCCTGAAAGGTTGAAATTCACCTTTGGGGTCCGACTATCTGGGCTTTATTTGTCAAGGTCTGAATGCTAAGCGATGGACATGAGCTCGATTGGGACCCCATTGTGAAAATGGAAAACAAACAACAAAAATATATTGTTGGTTTGTGTGTGTAGAGCATGGCATGGTTACTGCTAGGGCAACAGTCTAACCGTTGACGGTTTTATGTATCCGTGAATAAGTTCTAAGGCGAGAGTGGAAGTTGGGACAAATTTTTGGAGGTGCCCACCTCACCTGCCCAGAGTCTCAGGCAAATGACCCCAAATTTGAAAAAGTGAAAATTGGCACAGATTTTCTAAACTGAGCTGAGAGAATGAATAGATAATATAGGGAAAGTGATTGTAGACACTGGGCATCCGTGAACAAGTGTTAAATTGAGAGAGGAATTTGGAACAATATTTGGGGGTGCTCATCCACCCAGAGTCTCTGGCAGGTGACCCAAAAATTTAAAAACACACAGAGACGACAGACACAAAGAGACGAATCACACACAGAGAGGACAAACACACAGAAAACGACACATAGAGACGACACATGCACAGAGACGATACACACACACAGAATCAACACACACAGAGAGACGAGACATACACACAGAAATGACAAACACACATAGAGACTACACACACAAAGAGATGACACACACATAGAGACAACACACACACACAGAGACAACATCCACACAGAGACGACACACACAAAGAGACGACTTACACATAGAGACGACAAACACACAAAGACGACACACACTCAAAGTTACTACTAACAAATAGACTAAAAACACACAGAGACTAGACACAAACAGAGACGACACACATACAGAGACGACACGCACACAGAGACGACACACACAAAGAGAAAACACACACACAGAGACGAAACACACAAAGAGACGACACACACACACAGATACGAAACACGCACAGAGAGGACAAACACACAGAAACGACATACACACACAGAGACGACACAGACATAGAGATGACAGACACACAGATACGAAACACCCACAGAGACGACACATGCACAGAGACGACACACACACAGAGTCCACTCGCACACAGAGAGGACAAACACACAAAGACGACAGACACAAAGAGACGAATCACACACAGAAAGGACAAACACAAAGAAACGACACACAGAGACGACATATGCAGAGAGACGATACACACACACAGAGTCAACACACACAGAGAGACGAGACACACACACAGAAGTGACAAACACACATAGAGACGACACACACACAAAGAGACATCAACACACACACAGATACGAAACACACATATAGACTACACACACATAGACACAACACAAACACAGAGACAACATCCACACAGGGATGACACACACACACACAGGGACGACACACACACAGAGACGACAAACACGTGGTTACGAGCTACATATGAAGATGACACACACACAGAGACTTCACGCAAACAGACACGACACACACAACACACACAGAGACGACACACACATAGAGACGACACACACATAGAGACAACACAGGCACAGAGACGACACAAACACAGAGACGACAACCGCACATAGAGAGACGACACGCACACAGAGACGACAAACACACAGAGACAACACACACACAGATACGAAACACCCGCAGAGACGACACATGCACAGAGGCGACACACACACAGAGTCCACTCACACACAGAGACGACAGACACAAAGAGACGAATCATGCACAGAGAGGACTATCACACAGAAACGTCACATAGAGACGACACATGCACAGAGACGATACACACACACACACAGAGACGAGACATGGCGTATCTGATGAAATAATTTAGGTCGTATGATCAATTTAATTTTTTTTTTTTTAATACAGTAGTTTTTCTTAGTAAGGACACTCAAGACAACACGCACACAGAGACGACATACTCAAAGTGACGACTTACACATAGAGACGACAGACACACACACACACACACACACAGAGACGACAAACACACAGAGACGAGACACGTAGAGGGACGACATTCACACAGAGAGACGACAAACACACAGAGACAACACACACACAAAGAGACGACACACACACACATATACGAAATACACAAATAGACTTAATTCAGTAGTTTTTTTCAGTAAGGACACTAGATATCCTAAAAGTGTTTGATTAAAACTTTTATCTTCATAATCAATATTGTTGGGTCACAGACCACCCGCCTGAACGGTGAAAATCCGATAACTGAGTATTGGGATCTTAGTATACCAGTCTTAATGATGAAAATCAACTATGTCAGGAGTCGGGTCTCAGCCCACCAACCTGAATGGTGGAATTCTCTAGATCAGAATTGGGGTCTCAGACCACCAGCCTGAATGGTGGAAATTCACTAGCTCAGAATTGGGATCTTAGCCCACCAGCCTGAAAGGTTGAAATTCACTAGCTCAGAATTGGGGTCTTAGTGTTCAGATTGGAGCGTTGGGGTCCGACTATATGGGCTTTATTTGTCAATGTCTGAATGCTAAGCGATGGACATGAGCTCGATTGGGACCCCATCGTGAAAATGGAAAACAAAAAACAAAAATATATTGTTGATATGTGTGTGTAGAGCATGGCATGGTTACCGCTAGGGCAACAGTCTAACCGTTGACGGTTTTAGGTATCCGTGAATAAGTTCTAAGGCTAGAGTGGAAGTTAGGAAAAATTTTGGAGGTGCCCACCTCGCCTGCCCAGAGTCTCAGGCAAGTGACCCTAAACTTGAAAAAGTGGAAATTGGCTCAGATTTTCTAAACTGAGCTGAGACAATGAATAGATACTATTGGGAAAGTGATTGGAGACACTGGGCATCCGTGAACAAGTGCTAAATTGAGAGAGGAATTTGGGACAATATTTGGGGGTGCCCATCCACCCAGAGTCTCCGTCAGGTGACCTAAAAATTTAAAAAACACACAGAGACGACAGACACAAAGAGAAGAATCACACACAGAGAGGACAAACACACAGAAACGACACATAGAGACGACACATGCACAGAGACGATACACACACACAGAGTCAACACACACAGAGAGACGAGACACACACACAGAAATGACAAACACACATAGAGACGACACACACAAAGAGACGTCACACACACACACAGATACGACACACACATAGAGACGACACACACATAGAGACAACACACACACATAGAGACAACATCCACACAGAGACGACACACACACACACAGACGACACACTCAAAGTGACGACTTACACATAGAGACGACACACACACAGAGACGACACACATAGAGAGATGACACACACACAGAGACGACAAACTAAAAGTGACGACTTACACATAGAGACGACACACACAGAGACGACAAACACACAGATACGAAACACACAAAAAGACGACACACGCACAGAGAGGACAGAGACACAGAAACAACACACACACAGAGACGACACACACATAGAGACAACACAGACACAGAGATGACAGACACACAGATGCGAAACACCCACAGAGACGACACATGCACAGAGACGACACACACAGAGTCCACTCACACACAGAGAGTACAAACACACAGAGACGACAGACACAAAGAGACGAATCACACACAGAGAGGACAAACACACAGAAACGACACAGAGACGACACATGCACAGAGACGATACACACACACAGACACAACACACACAGAGAGACGAGACACACACACAGAAATGACAAACACACAGAGACGACACACACAAAGAGACGTCGCACACACACAGATACGAAACACACATAGAGACAACACACACATAGAGACAACACACACACAGAGACAACATCCACACAGAGACGACACACACACAGAGACGACACGCACATAGAGACAACACACACACAGAAAGGACAAACACACAGAGACAACACACACACAGAGACGACACACACACACACGCACAGATACGAAACACACAAAGAGACGACACACACACGAAGTTTCTGACCGTTTAAGTTTTGATGTTAGTGTTGTCAGTCAAAAGCTATGAGCTTGAGAAAAGAGCTTGAGAAAATCGCCTGATTATCGAAAAATGGGGAAACACCCTCCAAAAGTCGACAGGAATGCCCCCTCCGGCGCGCCGGGGCGGGTGTTTCGTATCAGTGTGTGTGTGGTCTCTGTGTGTTTGTCGTCTCTGTGTGCGTGTCGTCTCTCTATGTGTTGTCGTCTCTGTGTTTGTTTCGTCTCTGTGTCTGTGTTGTCTCTATGTGTGTGTCGTCTCTGTGTGTGTGTGTGTGTGTGTGTGTTTGTGTGTGTCTGTGTCGTTTCTGTGTGTGTGTCGTCTCTGTGTGGATTTTGTCTCTGTGTGTGTTGTCTCTATGTGTGTGTCGTCTCTATGTGTGTTTCGTATCTGTGTGTGTGTGACGTATCTTTGTGTGTGTGTCGTCCTCTCTGTGCGTGTGTCGTCTCTTTGTGTGTTTCGTATCTGTGTGTGTGTGTTGTCTCTTTGTGTGTTTCGTATCTGTGTGTGTGTGTGTTGTCTCTGTGTGTTTGTCGTCTCTGTGTGCGTGTCGTCTCTCTTTGTGTGTCGTCTCTGTGTGTTTGTCGTCTCTGTGTGTGTGTCGTCTATGTGTAAGTCGTCACTTTGAGTCTGTCGTCTCTCTATGTGTTTCGTCTCTGTGTGTTTGTCGTCTCTATGTGTAAGTCGTCACTTTGAGTGTGTCGTCTCTGTGTGGATGTTGTCTCCGTGTGTATGTGTTGTCTCTATGTGTGTCTCATCTCTTTGTGTGTGTCGTCTCTATGTGTGTTTGTCATTTCTGTGTGTATGTCTCGTCTCTCTGTGTGTGTTGACTCTGTGTGTGTGTGTATCGTGTCTTTGCTTGTGTCGTCTCTATGTGTCGTTTTTTGTGTTTGTCCTCTCTGTGTGTGATTCGTCTCTTTGTGTCTGTCGTCTCTGTGTGTTTTTTAAATTTTTGGGTCACCTGCCGGAGACTCTGGGCGGGTGGGTACCCCCAAATATTGTCCCAAATTCCTCTTTCAATTTAGCACTTGTTCACGGATGCCCAGCGTCTCACTTTCCCAATAGTATCTATTCATTGTCTCAGCTCAGTTTAGAAAATCTGAGCCAATTTCCACTTTTTCAAATTTAGAGTCACTTGCCTGAGACTCTGGGCAGGTGAGTTGGGCACCTCCAAAAATTTGTCCCAACTTCCACTCTCGCCTTAGAACTTATTAACGGATACCTAAAACCGTCAACGGTTAGACTGTTGCCCTAGCGGTAACCATGCCATGCTCTACACACACATACCAACAATATATTTTTGTTTTTTGTTTTCCATTTTCACAATGGGGTCCCAATCGAGCTCATGTCCATCGCTTAGCATTCAGACCTTGACAAATAAAGCCCATATAGTCGGACCCCAACGTTCCAATCTGAACACTGACTAAGACCCCAATTCTGAGCTAGTGAATTTCAACCATTCAGGATGGTGGGCTAAGACCCCAATTCTGAGCTAGTGAATTTCAACAATTCAGGCTGGTGGACTAAGACCCCATTTCTGAGCTATTGGATTTCAACTATTTAGGCTGGTGGACTGTAACCCCAATTCTGAGCAAGTGTATTTCAACCATTCGGACTGGTGGACTGAGTCCCCAATTCCGAGTTAGTGGATTTCTACCATTCAGGCTAGTTGACTGAGACTCCAATTATGAGGTAGTGGATTTCCACCATTCAGGCTGGTGGACTGAGACCCCAATACTGAGCTAGTGGATTTCAACCATTCAGGCTGGTGGACTAAGACCCCAATACTGAGCTAGTGGATTTCCACCATTCAGGCTAGTGGACTGGGTCCCAACAACATCGATTCTCAAGGTAAAAGTTTGAATCAAACACTTTTAGGATATCGAGTGTCCTTACTGAAAAAACTACTGAATTAAAAAATAAATTAAATTGATCATACGACCTAAATTATTTCATCAGATACGCCAGCACTCAAACGATCCTTTTTGAAATTCTGCTAAAAACATAGAAGCTCAAGGTAAAAGTTTGAATCAAACACTTTTAGGATATCGAGTGTCCTTACTGAAAAACTACTAAATTAAAAAATAAATTAAATTGAACATACGACCTAAATTATTTCATCAGATACGCCAGCATTCATAAACGATCCTTTTTTGAAATTCTGCTAACAGCATAGATGCTCAAGGTAAAAGTTTGAATCAAACACTTTTAGGATATCGAGTGTCCTTACTGAAAAACTACTGAATTAAAAAATAAATTAAATTGATCATACGACCTAAATTATTTCATCAGATACTCCAGCCCTCATAAACGATCCTTTTTTGAAATTCTGCTAACAACATCGATGCTCAAGGTAAAAGTTTGAATCAAACACTTTTAGGATATCGAGTGTCCTTACTGAAAAACTAATGAATTAAAAAATAAATTAAATTGATCATACGAACTAAATTATTTCATCAGATACGCCAGCCCTCATAAACGATCCTTTTTGAAATTCTGCTAAAAACATCGATGCTCAGGGTAAAAGTTTTAATCAGACACTTTTAGGATATCGAGTGTCCTTACTGAAAAACTATTGAATTTAAAAAATAAATTAAATTGATCATACGACCTAAATTATTTCATCAGATACCCCCTCCCAAATACCTTGTTACTTATGTTAGATTTTGACTTTTCATTCCCAATTAAATAAAAAAATAAGTATTTTCAGCTAGAAATAAGCAGCACCGTTAAAAATTAATAGGAATTGAAATTATATTTAATTCAACGTATTTTTGATTTTACCTCCACAATTAACCCCCCCCCTTCCCCTGCCCTCAGAATGTGGGGCGCAAAGGGCCTCTAAGCCTTCCCCTTCAGGCAGATCCCATTTATTTTGGATTCTGATTATTTTTGGTTTTCCCTCCAAAATTGACCCCCCCCCCCTCCCTGCCCTCAGAAATGGGGGAAAGAAGGGCCTCTGAGCCTTCCCCTTGAGGCAGATCCCATTTATTTTCGATTCTGAGTATTTTTGGTTTTCCCTCCAAAATTGACCCCCCGCCCCAGCCCGCCGAAATGGGGGAACGAAGGGCCTCTGAGCCTTCCCCGTGAGGCAGAACCCATTTATTTTCGATTCTGAGTATTTTTGGTTTTCCCTCCAAAATTGACCCCCCCCCTCCCTTGGCCTCAGAAATGGGGGAACGAAGGGCCTCTGAGCCTTCCCCTTGAGGCAGATCCCATTTATTTTCGATTCTGAGTATTTTGATTTTCCCTCCAAAATTGACAACACATTGAAGTATTTGCAAATTGGGTGTTTGACAGCTTTCCCTAAAAAACCATTCCTAAATACGCAATTTGACTATCTTTTTTGCAATGTTTAGGAACAGGTGGGGAATCCCCGCTCGTAATTGCTAATCACCTTAACCCTTTTTCTCCATCGTCAAGTACATGCTCCAAAAATATTTTATTCAGAAATTTCATGTTAAAAAATTATCCTATCACTAATTACCCCTTTTTTGCAAATGTCAATCAACACCAAGGAACGTAATTTCCCCGAACACATCAAACTGTTTCCAAGGCAGATTATCTTTTTAAAATGTTCACGCGTGAGTGTAGTGTCTCAGCCATGGCGTTTCCTTGCGCAATTCATGTGTAATTGCATGTAAGTTTCGTGATGCCTATTGCATCAGGTGTATGTTTCCATGTAAGTTTCAGACTGTGTATACCCTCAGGTGTAAGTTTCTATGTAAGTTTCAGAGTGCCTATTAGCACACTACTGGTGTGGGCGGTTCTAACAGATAACAAGCTGAACACGATCGATAAAATCAGGTTCTTATTCTGTTGATAAAATGGGCTCTGACTATAACTGAATGTAAAGAAGCAAGAATTCTGATACTACGGGACACAATGCGGCAAATTGCGGCGGCTAGCAAGCCGCATGCGGTTTTTAGAAAGAGCGGATGCGCTTCTCGAAAGCAAATGAGAAATTGATAGAATGGAACACATTACTTTCATTAAAATGAAGATGAAGTAAATATAATGAATCATTTTTCGCTGTGCAAACATTAAAATGTCTTGAGGCGAAAAGTAATATTTATTCTAAATAACTATTGTAAAAAAAATTGTCCTTAAAAGCCATGAAATAATTAAGCCATGTTTATCAGTTTAGCACTGCTCTGCTAAAAAACAAGGGCGGCTGAACTGGAATAACAAGCCAAAAAAAAAAAAAAAAAAATCCGCACCTTAACCACACGCACTTTTATTCTTTTCACCTCATATATATGAAAAAAATCATATAATTTCCTTTTTTTTCCACAAATACAAAACAAACTTCATTTTTTTTTCTTTTTTATCTGCACTTTCTTAACTACACTAAACGCATTCCTCAGCCATCGCGTTGGCTTTTATAGTTTTGAGTAGTTTTAAGTAGTTTATGTAGTTTTAAGATTAACCTCTAAATCGTGGGTCACATGTCTTTCTTTTCATGCCAAACTTGGCCAGCATAATTGAGGTAAGGGTCACACTTTTGAGCGAGTTTCTGTGATCTGTGTTAACATCTTTAAGGTTGAAAAGAACCGCTCTACAACAACGTTCGAAAATGGCAAGGTCAGCGGTATTGGACAATGCTCACTATGTTAGAGAACCTCAGAGTTTTTGGTGTTCTTATTGAAGCCACATGACGCCAAAGCTCACAGACATCTGTCACATTTGGAAGGTCAAAAATATTAAACTCCGCTATTCATCTATAATCTTTCTTCTATCCCACGACGGTGCACTATATCTCTGTAGAATCTTCTGCAGAAGACCAATTGCAATTATGTCCAAAGCTTTCATAGGGTCAAGGATCTCACACGACGTACACAGTTCGTCCTCAAACGAGAATCGCTGCTTGATTTGCTTCATCGCCTCCACATATAACTTACGAGCACATTCATAGATGACTATCTTTACCTTCATCTGCTTTTGTACTCGGATTTGACTGCAAGGTTTGAAGAGACTCGTGAGCTGCCATCCCCAAGTACGGAGTTTCAGCTGGAAGGTACTCATTTGCTTTGACAGGGTCGACATTTAATGGCGAGGTTGATCTAATGCAGCTAGTCTTCATCAAATTCATGGTCAGATTTCTTAGAAGTATATCCACCTCTATAATTTTATTTTGTGAAACAAAGGTTTTTCGTATTGGAAAAGAAGATCAAAATCTGTAAACAGCTCCAGCATATAGAGCTGGAACTCAAGTTGAATCCGAAGCAGTGGGTTTTTTAGGGTTTGGGATACCCTGTCATTCGCGTGAGTTGGATCCTCAGCTGCTACTCCCTCAAAGTAGCTACTAAGCGCATCCCAATAGTGCAATAGTCGCTCAACACACATCCGAAGAGACAGCCAACGTGTCTGAGCTGGGGCAAGCACATTCAGGACTAGGGTGTCTGTAAATTTCTGGTGCAATTCGAACTGAGAGTGTCTTTTGGCACTCGTGCTGAAGTGATTATATGCTGTGCGACACAGATCTTGCAATTTCTTTGGCAATTGTTTGCAAGCACAAGAAGCAACTAAATGAAATGAATGACTGCTGCACTTGGTACATTTCGCAGATGGGAATTTGTCTTGGATTCTGCTCACAACCAAGTTATCAAACCCAAACATGGTATTACATGTGTCCGCATAGAATCCAACCCAGTTCTCTTCAGGTATATTTTATCTTGAAGAACATCGAAAATAAGGTTGAAAATGGTTTCCGCATTCCCATCACAACACTCAACCATATCAAGGAGGTATACCTGTATTTCAAACTCCTTATTGCAGAACAAAACTGCAACAACTTTTCAAAAGTTTCGCCTTTCTTAAACTAGTGATAGGCTTGTTTCTTTTTAATCACTAAGAGAACGGTCCACCCATTTAGCTAGTTTGAAAATCCTTCTCCAGTACAAAAAGAACATCTAGAACAATTAAAAATCCGACAAATATCTGTTTTTTTTTTACTAAAAATCCGACAAAATACCTACGTCTGACACAATTTTTTTGCTTGACAAGAGAGCCAAAACTCCGACAATGTGGAAAAATCCTACATAGTGGAAGCAATGCTTAAAATATTATGACTCCGTCATTGGTCAGCTCAAAGCAATCCACAAAAACAAGCCTATATTCTCAAGACCTTGTGTAACCCAGCGCCTGCTTATCCAGTGTGAAGCAACTTCAAATCTCTATATTTAAAGAATGTCCCACTTATTTTCAATGGCTGCAGCCATACTCTAGGACTTAACGAAAACCCCTTATAGTTCATTTACACATTATGGAAGTTCATGCGGAAATGCGTCCGTACCTTTTCGAACGATGAACCAGAAAACGCTACGTTTTAAGGCTAAGTTGACAAATAAATGCATCAGCCTGACCCTCCTCTGAAAGCTGTTGAGCAATAGAGAGCCAAATGAAACCATTTTCTTGGTTTTCTTATAGCCTGGGTGAACAGTATCATGCAAGCGGGGGTAGCCTTGAACCAATGTTATAAGATCATGAAGTATTTGATGATCCATAGTCATGGTTTTATTCATTTAAAAACCTTGCCAAGAGTCCGTCCTGATTTGACCAAATCGTTGCGGAAAGCTAGAGAGTTTTTCAAGCACGAAAACGGGCAGAATCTCTGCACGGATTTCCGCAATATGTAAATGCACTCCTAAACTACAAGTTGACTTGAACAAGAGCATCTACTACATGGTATTGGCGCACACCATTTATCTTGCGCAGTCTGGAGCCAGGTCCCTGTTTAGCTTAGGGTATATTTATGCCCCATCCTCTCTTTCAATAATCCTTGCTCAGATGCGTCACTAGTCCAAATGTTTGGGCTGGTCTTGGGAAGGGGACAGTTTGGAAATTATTTTGTCTCTCCCAGTAGGACGATTCTTTTAGGCACGAAGGGATTTTTTTTAAACCTCTGGAAACTGTAGGATAGTTTTTTTTTTGTTTTTTTTTTGCAGTTTTTCTCTTTTTCTTTCACAGTACAGATATCTAGATATCTATATTGTGTTTCTTTATACAAAAAAAATTAGTAATCATTTTGTTGATACTGCGGAACTACACAAACTATTTTTAGGAGGTTGAAAACGGTATCATAGAAAAAAAAAAAAAAAAAAACGAAGAGAAAATGAAATTTCGTGGAAGAAAGAGCACTGAGAAAGCGGTAAAAAGGGGGATAAGAACTTTGAAGAAAAAGGGGGAAGTAGGCGTTTTATGGCAGTCACCGTGTCAGAATGGGAAACTAAGAGTGGAAACCTAAACTCACCTTGAAAAAAAAAAAAAACAATCAACGCCAGTTAACGGTACCTAGCCAAATCTTAAGCTGTCTATGGTGTTTGAATTTAAATCGGTACTAGTGGAAAAGCTACTAATCATCGCACATTTATTTCTGGTATTCTTTCTTTTCTCCATACCGGTAGGAGAGCTGACAGAAAAGCAGCAGCTTGTGGGGCTTTTAGTAGGAGGCATTCCTACCTTTTTATTTTCTCTTTGGCAGTCATCTTTGACAGTTCAAAAAGATGAAATAATGCCAAATCTCAGATTTGTCGTATCAAATCCTAAAAGTTCAAGTTTTTAGTCTTTTTTTTCGCAAGCTTTGCGCAACGCTACTTGCTTCATGGTTCGGCACTATTCTTATTATTTATCGTTCATCATAAATTCTGCCAATACTATGTACAATAAAACAACACTGTGCACAACACAACAAAGTTTTTGTGAGATTACCGACTTATTAGAAGTTTTATTCCCTATAAATATTCTGTTATGCATATTTTAATGTTTCTATGTTAGGTTTTCAGCGCTGCCATTTGAAAGTCATGATCAGTCTGAACTACAAATTGGAATGTGTTTATAAATCCGCTGTTTGAACAGGGAACATTTTTCTTGAATGCCTATTTACAGTAAGATTTTACTGATATGGTAAAAGGTAAGGTAAATAATAAGCCATTGGACCTTACAGTCCCTACCGGCAGTGCTGATCTCCGTTTCTTGGCTTTTCAGCCAGGAAGTACAATGGGGGGTGGTTTGGGCCAAACATCCTGTGATTTCGCACGGTGGCCGGCGTTTACTCCCACGGCGATTACCCCTGGAAAATACCCCCACGCTGAAAATACCCCCCCCCCCACGCGTAAAATACCCTCCCCCCCCGGAAAATACCCCCCCCCCCTCGCTCCCGCCGAAAATACCCCTCCCCTGCGGAATTTACCCCTTCCCCCGATGGAAAATAAGGCTTTCCAAATTTGAGAATTTTATTTGAGTTTAATTTTTTTATTTCCGTAGAGAGAAGGAATTTTGGTACTTGTGTATTATGCGCCACTCACTCAAGTTTACGCTGTGTAAAATTCGAGAGCTCGCCAGTTTTTCCTTAGTTTCTTCGTTACTTTAGAAATAAATTTGGGCTATTGATTTGCATATTAGGGGGGGGGGGTAAAGTATAACGGATCTGCATGCAAAATTTGTTTAGTACATGTATGCTGCATATTAGATAGATAGATAGATAGAGAAGTGTATTTTAAAGCCTAATATACAGCCATGAACATAGAGAAAAACATAAATGAAAGTCACAAATAACAAACTTTGATCAGCGATCATCATAAAACACTTAAATGAAACAATACATTAACCTAATAATAGTACTTAATACTTAGACAAACGGTCATTGAAAAAAAAAACATTTAACACTTGGAAAAAACACTTAAATGAAACATTACGTTTACTTTATACTGGGATTTTTTTTTTCTTTTTTTAGTTAACAAAATTTCCAGATACCTCGCTATTCTTCTGCAATTTTTTAGTGGCCAGACCTAGAAAGAATTGTTTCCTGACTTCAAAATGTCCAAATACTTTACCCCCTCCCCCTTATGTACACATATATAACCCAAATTATATATTTCCCATATATTATGTCACTTCTCTTTGTGTTGTCTCGCGCTAAGCTGAAAAAAACTAACGAAGAAACAGGTTTGTCCTCGAGTTTTACAAAGCGTAAACTTGAGTGAGTGGTGCATAACACACAAGTACCAAAATTCCTTCCCCCTAAGGAAATAAAAAAAATAAAACTCAAATAAAATTCTCAAATTTGGAAAGCCTTATTTTCCACGGGGGGAGGATATTTTCCGCGGGGTAAACGCCGGCCACTGGAAAACATAGTCTCAGTCACCCTCGGGCAAGACCATATCCAGTGGGGTTAGGGGTTTTGACCCCCCCCCCGAAATATTCGTCCGGCTCGTTAAAATGTAACAAAAATGAACATCAAAAATTTTTTGAAGCACCCCCCCCCCCCCGACAAAATAGCCTGGATACGGCCCTGCCTTTGGGTCTCCCCAAAGTCGATTCCAATGGCTTCAATTTAGTTCAGTAGTGTGCAGTTTCTCTTCACAGTATTGCGACTGCAATGCTGACGGATGCACCAAATCACTAACTTTTAAGGTAAACAGACATTGCCGTATAGGCCGAAGATCTTCACCGTGTGATTTATCGTGCAGTTTTCCTTTAATCGAGCTGTTTGCAAGGGCGTATCCAGGACTTTTGTTCGAGGATTGGGTCGCAAAAAAAGTTTTTAAAAACGCATCCAACAATTTTTTAATGCATTTTTGTTACGTTTTTTTTTTTATCTGTTAGCCAGTTAGCCAGTAGGCCTACACACTCGAGAATTTTGATCTATAAAATCAGGCATTAACCAGTTTAAGTACTGTTCTAAAATTTGGGAAATATGCGTCGAGGAAAGCGAAGCACAGATAGCCATTACCCGGTAATTGCCTATGTGACGCTGTATGACAAGGGGTTTCTCACTCCGGGAACTATACTTAAACTTTAGTTTTTTTGGGAATAGGGGAAAAAAGGTACCTATGTTAGATTATGTTAGGTTAGACAAGGTTATGTATTTAATGCATGCTATGCTTCCCATTCCCCCCCCCCCGAAATTGCAAATATATAGCCGACATTTGTTTCTAAATTATACATTTTTATCGTATTTTGCTTTATTTAAAATAGCATTAGCCAAACTTCACTTATCGCGTGTTTCCCGGATTTTAGAACAGTACCTCAGTTTATTGCTGTTTGTATACAGAGACAATTAGCTTCAGCTCAGTGGAAAACTACATTGAAGCTATATTTTAATAAATATTTAGTTAGTATTTTGCTTAGGTTAGGTTACATTTTGCATGCAGCCCCACTATTCTTACCCCCCCCCCCCTCATAGTGTGCAATTATACAGCCCAAATTATATATATTCTATCTATCTCTCAAGCGTCTCACTTGTTTCAACCCCTTACCTGTAGATCTAAATTCTCGAGTGTGTACTGGCTAACAGATAAGTAACCTTTTTTGGAGGGGGAAGGGTAAAACCCGGTAAGCCTCCCTCCCCCTGGATACAGCTTTGTTCGTTTGTTTGCTGTTTTGTTTGAGCATTATCTCTTGGTTTTTAAAACCAAATAGTGCGAATTTGACAAACAAAATGTCAGTATATTTTGTAGGAATATAATTAAGTTATCCAAACAGTTTTATAATGTATCCAGTACTTATGTATTATACCACCAACACTCAAGTTTACGCTGTGTAAAATTAGAGAACAAACCGATTAGCTTACGGTTACGGCTTACGCTCAGTGGGAAACAAGTGGTGGGTGAAAGAATACATTGGAACTGTATAATTTGGGCTATATATTGGCATATTAGGGGGGATGGGGTTTAGGTTATGTTAGGTTACCCCCCCCCCCGTCCTAATGTGCAATATAAAGCCCAAATTTGTTTCTAAAGTATTATATTTTCATCATGTTTTGGTATTTTTCATTAGGATTAACCTAACTTCACTTCTTGACTGTTGGCGGTATAATATATAAGTACCGTGTATCCTAATGCAATCACTAATGTTTAAAATAGCATGGATTCTATTGCAATTAGTATGTTTTTTCAGCTTATTTGTTCGTTTGCGCAACCACGTGGTTTTAATTAATGCTTGCCTACGTCCAGTGAATCCAAAGATCATATATTTTTTTCACCAAACCTGTTTATATATCTGTTTCTTATCATAGATCACTTTTAGTTGAAAAACTTGGCTTAAGGTAGTAACAATAGTCTTCAGGTGTTGACTATAATGAAGCCTCAATTAAGCTTTGATCTTTCTAGAGAATCAAGATCTCGAAATGCATCAGGACAACTTCAATGTAAGCAGATTAGTATTGAAAGCCCAGCGACGGCTAAGGAATGTGTTTTTAGTTTCGATGTGGACGTTCCGGATGTCCCCGAAAAAGGGGCTCGTGTTAAGGTTTGTACTTTTTTTTTTATTTACACAATCAGAGGACGTATAGAACCGCATAATCCCACTTTGGCTCATGACCCCTCTTCACGTGAAATAAATTTCCATGAAATAAACCTTTAGGAGTTCTGCTATTTATGACAATATCTGTGGCATGCTCTTAGGCAGAACGCTACCTCTTTTTGTAATATTCCTTCTCAGCCCATCCACAGGTCTGATAATACTTAAGTACATTAATAAATTAAATTGTGAGATGACTGTTTAGTTATGCTAACGATTTTCCTGCATGCATGGTTAGATGTTGGATTCGATAAAAGCGCACGGTACTTTTGTCGGTAAAGTTCTACCAAATCATATTATTGAGTTAGGACTAAAGTGAATACACCATTCGATGCCTTTTTTTATGCTGATTACGAATATAATAATCATTTCTATCGGAAATGAATTTCAGCCCCCCCCCCTATATAGGCACAGTCCGGGTTAGGTTAGGTATATATAGGGGGGGGGGGCTGAAATTGATTTCCGAATGAAATGATTATTATATTCGTAATCAGCATAAAAAAAGGCATCGAATGGTGTATTCACTTTATTCTTAACTCAATAATATGATTTGGTAGAACTTTACCCTTTTTTCTTATAGCAACCACACTAAAGATCTTGTATCGCGAACATGGGATAATAACCGGTTTTCATGGTCTTTATACCAGAGAATATTAGCTTCGGCTTCATGGGAAACTGCATTGTAGCTATATGTTAATTAAATATTTAGTTGATATTTTGGTTAGGTTAGGTTAGTTTAGGTTTATTGTCTTGCCGGAATACCGCGCACGAGTATTCTCATCACCGAACCAAATAGACAGTGCATGATCATGCGATGAGAGCAAAAAATGAGGCAAATAACCTGTCACAAGGACCGCTTGACATTTTTAGAAGAATTATCTTTAAATTTTCTCGTATAGTTTCCATCTCGTAACACATAAATTATGATTTCATCAGTAATCCTGCATAAGGACTATTTTTGAGAATGAAATACCTTGTTAACAAAAGACTGGTACCGTTGAAGTCACCATTCACTACTTTTTACAAATATAAAGGTTACTACCGGAAAAATTGCAGCCATCCCTCTTAATGGGGCTAGATATAGAACCAGGGCTATACATAAAACTAGGTAAGTATGCACCAGGATTCCTCTTGTGGAGAAACCACTAAAATAACAAAAGGGTAATACCATTTCACTCCCCATCAACACGCATTCCGAATACAATTGCCGCTACAGTCGCGAGCCCTCATAATGAGGCCAGGTATAGCGTTGAATAATATATTTATCCACTGTTTTACAATGCTGCAACAAATAACCCCTTGAAAATGACAGCGGATGGAAATTAAAAGTGCAACACCTTGTGGTGTTGTCAAACACCGTTTACCGGAGATTTCCAGTCCCCTCCCCCATTTTAAAAACCAGAGAAAATCATATTTTAGCCTGTATATCATTGTCTCTTTTAGTTTTTTTTTTCTCCGGCGCTACTTGGTTTATGTAACATCGTAGAAATTTGCTTAAGGGCTCATTTGAAGTCTAATTTTCATATCTACGTGCTTTTTATATATTCATTTTGATGACGCCCATCGTAATTTCACAAAAACTATTATTTTTGGTGCTTTTTAAAAAAGAATGAAAAAAGAGGACTAAGGTAGAAGTAACAATGAAAATCTCATTATAAGAAACGAGTGTTAAATGGGGGATAGAATGGTCCTTCTGGTACTTGTATGATATACCCCTACCTAATATTCTTCTAATATGTTTCTCTGGCGCTCAATCCTAATGAAATATACCAAAGTAAGATAAAATTATAGTAGGCCTACTTTAGAAACAAATTTGGGTAGTAAATTTGCACATTAGGGGGGGGTAAAGTATAGCGGGTCTGCATGCCTTATGTGTTAGGTACAATTATTCTGCATATTATGAAGTAAAAATTGCTTTCTAACTTCGCACTGTCCAAATACTTTACCCCCCTAATGTGCAAATATATAGCCCAAATTATGTATTTTCCGTCCAATCTATCACTTCTCTTTGTCTTGTCTCACGCTAAGCTGAAAGAAACGGTACTTGTGCATTATACCCACTGTTTTATATACTGCTAGTTTGGTTAATGCTAATGAAATAAAATAGGATGAATATAAAATAGTTTAGAAACAAATCTGGGCTATATATTTCCACATTAGGGGGGGGGTAAAAAACAGATAAAAATACATGGAAAAACATGGATTCGTCTATTTCGACTGTGCGATCAACTCCTCGAATTTTTCCACAGTTTTTCTGTTGCACAGATGAAACGCACACTCCATGGAGATAGTTATTCCAATCGACTACTGTATGTCGACTAATTCCAAGTTCTTCTTCACAAATGGCAATAGACGACCATTCTTTGGTCCAGAAATACATGAAACGAACTGCAGTAAGAAATGGTATTCTACTATTAGCAAACCCAGGGTTGCCAAAACCTTTTGGGACAAAAGTGTCCAAATCAGCCAATAATGGACACTTTAAGTGTCCCTCTAGAAAATTAGCCAATATACACGGTTGCCACTATGAATTTTCTAAACCTGCGAAAAAAGTGCCAAAAAAACCTGTGAAATTTATTCTTCTTTGTTGTTCTACCTCACGGTCTATTACCTGAATGAGTTCTGCAGGTATTTTAAGTTTTGGTATTGACGCCACCAATAAATCAAGTGTAGTGCTATTTCAATTTGAAGAAAAGGCATAAAAAAATCGTCATGAGAATGTCAACAGACCAAAATTTTATATCGATTATCGATACCGCTACCTATCTTAGTCGAAAAGTAAGGAACCAATCATAGAGATTCATTTTCACTTTGGCATTTTTTCATAAGTTATGCGAAAAAGATGCAAGTCGTTGATCTTTAGTAGCTATTAAGGATCTTTGGGTGCGACAAGGTCCACCCAAAAGCAACAAAATGTTTCTTTTGACCTCCATGGTTTTAAAGTTAAACAAAAGACGTTGATCTCCTTAACCACTCAGTGAACTGGTTGGTCAATTGGTTAAAATCGTTTAACAACTCCTCTATCTTGCCGTTTTCAGAACATTTAGAAGTAGCCCTGAGCAAAAATTACGTTTTCGAGAACTAAAAAAGTGAGAAGACAAGACCGATTGAAATAAATTCGCTTGAGTTGTACTCGATAGAAACTGGCGACTAGCATTTGACAAAAAATCACAGCTGAAAGTATAGAATGTAAAACAGAAACATTGGCTAGCGGCTATGAATAAAATTGAGCCGCGCAACACAGCTTTTCTGCAAAACTCCTTTCTTTCTATGACAGCAGTGTAAAAATAGCTGTATGCACATGGCTACACGCCACAGGGATTTACGCGGAATGTGCCAGGAGGGAATGGCCATTCACTTTTTCTTTCCAGCCTTCTCAGCGGCCTTGGTGACTTTGCCACCAGCAGTAGGTTGGTCCTTGAGGTTGACTGACATGATGACAAACGTCAACCGTAAGATAGAAGATAAAGATTGATTCGATAGTTCTATTATACCCCATTGGTTAAGACTTTAGGTCCTATTCCTATTCGGTTGATAAATGGTGTTCGCGCAGGGCGCAAAAACATCTAAGAAAAATCTCCAAGCCGTTACCAAAGCTTAAAAGTAAAGTACAAATTAAAAGCAGTCAAAAAAAAAGAAGAAAATAAATACATTTGGTTTTGATTTGGAAAAATGTCCAAAAAGTGTCCTTTTTTTCAAAAAGCTGCCTTTTTTTTACCCAATAGTGTCGCTCAGAGTGAAAAAGTGTCCAAAAGCCACTAAAAGTGTCCATTTGGCATCCCAGAGCAAACCACGTATTGACACGCAAACCGACCATTATGTTACATTTTTATGGTCGGGTATCTCTCCCGCATCTGTCCCGGTAACTGCCGCGTCTCATTTGACATATATATAAAAGAGCGGGTATAATGCACAAGTACCAAAGAAGCTAATGAAAAAAACTGTTTCTTTAATGCGTAATGAATAAACAACTTGAACGGTAGTGGGTTTGTCATACAAGTACTGCCTTCTCTTTTGTTGTTACTGTGTTTCCTTCACAAGACGAATTTCGCAACCAAAAACTGAAAGAAAGCATATGGCATACGTTAAGCTTCATAATGTTAATAAAAATGCTAATAGAAAATGCTAACCAACTTTCCAGAAAAAAACAACTACAGTTCCTTTGTATAAACACATTTTGGCCAATCAATCTAGTTGTACAATTTAAACTTATGCAAGCGGTTTGTATTTTCGAGTTTTGGTCCAGTTTCTGAAAATTCTCGTTCTGGCGCCAATTTATGTAGAATAATGGTGCAAAAGATCACCAATTTGTGTGTTACGCGAATGAGAGTTGTGGACTACGTTCACCAACCTGTAGAGGAGGTTAAATATTCAACCTCCAGTTTATAGATTTTGTTGGGCATCCTTTCAATGTAGTGGCGTGAGTAGTGATACGACTTTGTAAGCTATACAATACGTTTCCCAAGACAGACAGCAGTTAACAAACATTGTTCTTCATCCAGTATTTTCCTGCGTACCAAAAAACAGAAAACATTCTGAAAAGCTTACGTGCCAAGACTTTATTTTGTGTTTCAAATCTATGCAGTAACTATCATTTTTTGAATATTCATCATACATATAGCCAATCAAAGAAATTTACCAAGTCGACGCAGGCACCAAAACATCTTTATTGGAATAGTTTTGGGGTCTCATTAGTAGTTTATAATGTACATAAAATGTTTTATATTACGTTGCCTAGGCCAGGGCCGTATCCAGGATTTTTTTTTACGTTTTTACGAGTCGGAAAAACATTTGCGGGATCAAACCCCTTAACCCCCCTCTCCCTGGATACAGCCTTGGCCTAGGCACTTAAGTAGGAAATTCTACCCCTCCCCCCTTGAAATCTGGATGTTTTTATGAAATTCTCCCAATTTATTTCTTTGAACACCCCCCCCCAGTCCTGGAAATTCTTGCCTCCGCCTCTGGTTTTTTTCTTTTCTTTTTTTATAAAAAGAATATAATAGGGCTAAAAATAAAGAAAAACTTTCATTTTTACATGGTTAATTCCACAACCACATTATAATCCCAGTTGTCGATACAATCATGGTTGCAGCGGTAGCTGCAACCTAGCAAAGAGTGAACCACAGCCCATAGTAACCAAAAGTTAAAAAACGTGTTTTGGAAAAAAAAAAACTGCCTAATGAAAAAAAAATTGATTCAGGAATGGTAACTATTAATTCAGTTCGTCTTTAAAGTAAAAGTTTTTTGCGAAAAGAAATTCATGGCGATTTAAAAAAAAAGCCTGAGACCCCTCGAAAATGGCGTCTGATCAAAATGAAAAGTGTGCCATTGAAATCAGAAAGGTGGAAAACCTTGGACAGGGAATCTCCCTCCTTAAACAATAAAGAAAATTGTTTTTTGAATCGGTAGCACTGATCTGTCTCTCGTTTATTTTTTCCTGGCCTAGCGGATTACCAGAACGTCATAGAGATGCTTAATAGCTCATTCAAAAGCTTTTTCTTATATCTACGTGTTTTGCGTAAATTCCGCCTTCTGCAAGTGCCATATGGCACTAAAATGGCACTTTGTGCCATCTCTCAAGTGGTGGCGCTAGCAGGCTATCAGAACATCCTAGACATATTTTTATAGCTCATATAAAAGATATTGCTCATATTTACTTTCTTCCTATAAATTCCACCATCTGCAAGTTCCAAATGGCACTAAAAAAGGCACTCTTGGTGCCTTTCTCAAGTGGAAAAGCTGAGGCTATTGGGCTAACAGAACTTATAACAGTTATGTTTAATGACTCATTTGAAAGCTATTGCTTATATAAACGTGTTTTTTTTTTTTTCAATTCTACCATTCGTAACTGCGATATAGCACTGAAAATAATACTTGGTGCCGCTTCTTATGTGGAAAAGTTCTGAAGTACAAAACCGGTACTATTGTGATAGTTATGTTCCAGAACCCTTAACTGGAGGTTTACAAGAACCCCTCCCGTACACACCCCCTCCCAACCCCCATAGTAAGTTTAATAAATCGTCTGCTCACCAGTAAGCTAATAAAACATTAGGAGGCTACCACACCATCGTAGATAGATGTTTAATGGCTCAATTACATGCCATTGCTTACATTTACTAGGTTTGTACAAATTCCACCGTCTATTAGATTTCAATGTTAACTAGTTTCTTGGGAGAATTTGCAATGAACTTTTTGTGATGGTTGAAGCATTAGCTGCAACCTAGTAAAGAGCGAACCACTTCCCATAGTAACTAGAAGTTAAAAAATGTTAAAACGGTCTTTTTTCCATTTTTTTTTCCAGGCCTAGCGGGTTACTAAAACATCATAGAGAGATGCTTAAGAGCTCATTTAAAAGCTGTTTCTCATATGTGCCTAGTTTATATAAATTGTGCCATCTGCAAGTGCAATATGGCACGAAAAAGGGCACTTTTTATGCCATTTTTGAAGGGGTGGGGCTAGCGGGCACGTACATCGTAGATAGATTTTTCATAGCTCATATAAAAAAATATGGCTGATATTTACGTTCTTCCTATAAATTCCACCATCTGCAAGTTTCAAAAGGTACTAAAAACGGCACTTTTAGTGCCTTGTCTCAAGTGGAAAATCTGGGTCTATTGGGCTACCAGAGCTTCTTAGAGTGATGTTTAATGGCTCATTTGAAAACTTTTGCTTATATCAACGTGCTTTTTATCAATTCTACCATTCGTAAGTGAAAAAGCTTTATAGAATAGTTTATTGTTGTCTGGCTAAATACTCACTTTTGACTCCCAAATCAATATTCCTGTTTTTTATACTTGACTTTTGTGTTTTCAGTAAAGCACTAGTTTTCTATAATCCTAGAAACATAGGGAAATACAATTATTTAGTTTATTTGTTTTATTGATATATATATATATATATATATATATATATATATATATATATATATATATATATATATATTAGATAGGCTGTGAAGTAATAATTTTTGTCCGTTTTAAGTTTCAACTTCGCTCTTTACTTCCCTTTTTTTTTTTTATTAATAAGAGTTAGGCACGGTTATGGTGCAATTATGTACCCTTTTCATAATTTCTCGAGCTGAGCGTTGTTCAATTTTGGATCATAAAAATTGTGATTAACCAATAATCAGAGTTAAGTTTCAAGGCCTAATTTTTGATGAAATAGGAAAGATGGAAGCTTGAAAGAGTAGTAAAGACTGCATTAAAGCTTCCTTCATTTCTTATTTGCAAAATGTTTTTAGCCTTGGTGGGTGCAGTCTGACACAAAGTTAAAAGGGGTTTCGAGGTTTGATTGATTTAACCATCAAATTGATTTTGTGCTCTCCTTGATCAGTTATAAGTACCAGGGAGCCGAGCTTCACTCGGTGTAGTGCAATTCAGACAAAACTGTGTTCAGTATATCCCCCCCCCCCACATAATATAAATGCGCATCTAATGCTTATCTAAATTACGCAATAGCATAATTATCGCATGTTTCTTTAGTTTTAATTCATGGGGTGGCACAGTTGCTTCGGAGTTGAACAGGTAAGCAGTAAAGCACTGTAAAGTATGGACGAAAAAAAAAAAAAAAATCAATCTTCCCATGAGAAAAAAAACGGTATTTATATATTATACCAAACATTCTCAGCAAGTGAAGTTAGGTTAATCATAATGAAATTAACCAAAACATGATGTAAATGTTATACTTTAGTTTATATAATAATATAAGTTGGGCTATATATTTGCACATTAGGGGGGTCGGGGTAAAGTAACCTAACCTTACCCCACTTCCCCCCCCCGTAATATGAAAATATATAGCCCAAATTACACAAGTCCAATGCATTTTGTCACCCGTCATTTTTCTTTGTGGCTGTGAAACCGGTTTTCTCAGATCTTGCATTCAGCAAACTTCTTGACTGTGTTTGGTATAATACATAAGTACCAAAAAAAACTTCCTGTGTATTTTTTTTAAAGTAATAGTACAAAGAGGAAGATATTTTTCCAAATCTAGGGCTTAGTTCTTCCCCTCCATTTGGCATTCCTGGCAAGCGCAAAGACTAGAAGATCTTAATAGATGCTCTTATATGTCTTATATACCAAAATAATAATTTTGGGAATAATTGTTTACTGTCTTCTTGGCCTCGTTTCTCAATTAATTAAAAAAAAAATTTCCTAAAAATAAGTCTTTACAATAAAAGTAAAGACCATTTTAAACTTGAGATAATTAGATAAAAATAACTATTAAAATCAAAACTCAAAACGACCAGAAATTACTATTAAAGAATAAATGAAACCCAAAACTAACAGAAATTAAAGAAACAATCATAGCAAAAAAACATACAATAAGTAATAATTTAAATGAATAAATAAATCTGAAAGCGAGCAATGCTTAGATTGAATATGAAAATCAAGCATAAAACGAAAACAAATGTTTTGCTATTAAAGTATAAATGAAACTTAAAACGAACAGAAATTAAATATACAATAAGTGCGAACAAACATGCAATATATACTAATGTAAATGAATAAATAAATGTTAAAACGAGTGAAACTTAAAAAGAATATGGAAATCCAGTTTGGATCAAATAAAAATAACTACAAACAAGAGTTTGGGTATCGCCTCACTGCAGAAGCCAAAAACCTACTGCGTCATTGGCGCTTTACTGAAAACAATTCTTTGAAATGTTTTCACTTTTGTAACTTTAAGAAATCAAAAATTAATTAAGATTTTAGGGAATAAATATCAGCATATGTATATTAAATTGACAATACACATTTTTTTTTCAGTAAACTCATTTGAATTTTTTTTTCAGTAAAGTACAAATTATATTCTGGTTTTTAGAAAGTATAGGGGTTTTGAACCCTACTCACAATAATGTATGCTCGTTTTGAGTTTGACTCTAATATTTATTTTAATTTTTGTTCGTTTTGGGTTTCATTTATTTATTGATACTGATTTGGGGTAGTTGTATGCTTGGTAAATTATATGATAGTCCGGACGCCAGGTGTTGAAAATGTGAATCATACCACGACGGAATGGGGCTGCTATGAGAATTAGCCTACCCTCCACCCTCTAAATTGACCATGCGGATTCAAAAATACCAATGGCACTTGCTTGCGAGTGGTGGAACACTCCGAAACTTGACATTTTATTATATTTTGGTGTTTCATGCAAGAAAATGCATGTTCCACAAAGTTTGAGGTGCAGTTTTTCGCTAAAATAGAAATGCCTCGAAGCCATAGAATGTTTTCATAACAAACTAACACGATTAGTTAGAAAAAATGGCAGAGTTAAAAAAAAATGGCAAAACTATATGAGTCTTGAACAGTCTTGGAAAGTATAAACAAAATCAAATTGAATATTAGATATATGAAGATATTAATTGTTGAAAGATCCATCAGTTAAAGATTTTTTTTCACTGTAATTTTTATTTTCATTTTCAATGCTGTAAGAACTGGAAAATAGTTAATTTGTAATATACGAGCAATTCGTTTTCAGTGAAGCACCAATGACGCAGAAGGATTTAGGTTTTGACAGTTAAAGAAGGGGACAGTATCCAAATTTTGTTGTAGTGAAACTATATTTGTCTTGACCAATCTTGAAAAGAACTAACAAATTAAACTGAATATTTGATGCATAATGATATTAATTGCTAAAAGCTCATCAGTTCAAAATTTTACTGTAATTTTAATATTTATTTTCAATATGAAGTACAAAAGAAAACATTTTTAATATAATTCGTTTTCAGTAAAGCGCCAATGACGCAGTAGGTTATAGGCTTCTGCAGTGAGGCCATACCCAAACTCTTGTTTGTAGTTATTTTTATTCGATTCAAACTTGATTTGCATATTCTTTTTAAGTTTCACTCGTTTTAAGATTTATTTATCCATTTACATTAATATATATTGTATGTTTGTCCGCATTGATTGTATATTTAATTTCTGTTCGTTTTAAGTTTCATTTATACTTTAATAGCAAAACATTTGTTTTCGTTTTAAGCTTGATTTTCATATTCAATATAAGCACTAGTCGCTTAAAGATCTATTTATTCATTTATATTATTACTCTTTGTATGTTTTTTGCTATGATTGTTTATTTAATTTCTGTTCGTTTTGGGTTTCATTTATTCTTTAATAGTAATTTCTGGTCGTTTTGAGTTTGAATTTTAACAGGTTAACGGATTAACTGAGCTTAAGTTTAAAATGGCCTTTACTTTTCTTTGAAAAACTTATTTTTCCGAAAGTTTTTTTTAATTAATTTTTGTTCGTTTTTGATTGCAAAAAGTTTCAAGTTTTTATGGCATGGAGGAGGGGGGGTACTTATTCTTCACTTTAAAAAACAGATCTAGAACTTTCAATTTAAATCGAATGAGGCTTTTTTCAAAGTCTACGATTACCTCTTTGATAAAAACTTTATATATGAAGAATGGACAGCTTGCATAACTTGTGAACAGCGATTGACAACAATGAATGGATTGAAAAAATAGCTCCAATAAGGGGGTTTAGACCATTTCACTTGCTGACACAAAGGGATCACGACTGTTTGGAATTGACCTTAATAGGATTTTGTGTGCCAAAGCGATTTTGCATCTATCACAGAGTATGAATTTTAACCTTAAAGTTTGATTAAAGATTTCCTATGTGTTCTTCCCATACAAAACCCCTTCCCATAAGTTATAAACCCCCCTTAATAAGTTATGCCCCAGGGCATAACTTAAAACGCCTACCGCCGGGCCCTGGTGGGATGTGTCGACACTGGAGTTTTTTGTTATCAGAACTTTGAACTATTTTAACAAAATGTCTATCTCAAAATTTTTATCTGATGCATTTATGGCTTGGAGGAGGGGGGGGGGCTAGTTACCCTCCAATCTCTTTTGACCCTTAAAAAGTGAATAAAAACTTTCAATGTTCAGTCAAATGAGACCTCTCTAAAGTTTATACGAACATCCAATCCATGAGAAAGAATGAGAAGAATTCGGAGAATCCTTAAATTACAACCCTTGCCCTGAGGGCTGTGGGGGAGTTGTCATCCTCAAAGACCTAATTTCCAGAACTTAAAACTACGTTTAATTAAATGACTGTCTCAAAATTTTGATTGGATGAGTTTGGGGAAATGATGGGCGTCGGAGGAAGGGGGCTAGTTGCACTCCAATCCCTTTTTATTTATATAACCGGCACTAGCCCCTCAATATGCATTAGATACAGCCTGTTTTGTAGTTTTATGACAGCACCTTCTAAAAGAACCTTATATGCCCCCAAGGCATAACTTCAAATCCTTACCCTGAGGCTTGTGGGCGAGTGTCCTCCTCAAAAATATATTCTCTATCTGGGAATCAACTACGCTGAACAAAATTTTGATTGTATGTGTTTGGGGAAATGATCGGCGTGGGGGGGGAGGGGGCTAGTGACACTCCAATCACTTTCGACTATTAAAAAGGGCACTAGCCCTTTAATTTCCAATCGAATGAGCCTGTTTTAAAGTTTCTATGACAACGCCTATAAAAACCTTATATGCCCCCAGGGCATATCTTAAAACCCTTGCCCTGAGGGTTGTGGGGGAGTGTCCTCCTCAAAATATATTTTCTATCTGGAAATCAACTACGCTGAAAAAGATAGCCATCTCGAAATTTTTATTCGATGTGTTTGAGGAAATGATCGGGATCGGGGAGGGGGGGGGGCTAGTTGCACACCCAACACTTTAAACTATTCAAAAGAGCACAATCCCATTAGTTTCCAAACTAATTAGCCAGTTTTGAAGTTTCTACGAGAACGCCTTCTATAAAAACCTTATCACTTTCGACTATTAAAAAGGGTACTAGCTCTTTAATTTTCAATCGAATGAGCCTGTTGTGAAGTTTCTACGACAACGCCTTCTATAAAAACCTTATATGCCCCCAGGGCATAACTTAAAACCCTTGCCCTGAAGGTTGTGGGGGAGTATCCTCCTCAAAATATATTTTCTATCTGGAAATCAACAAATTATGACAACGCCTTCTATAAAAACCTTATATGCCCCCAGGGCATAACTTAAAACCCTTGCTCTGAGGGTTTTGGGGGAGTTTCCTCCTCAAAAATATATTTTCTATCTGGAAATCAACTACGCTGAACAAAATGGCTATATCAAAATTTTGATTGGAATGTTTTTGGAGGAATGATGGGCGTGGGGGGGGCTAGTTGCCCTCCAATCATTTTTGACTATTAAAAAGGGCACTATCCCTTTAATTTCTAATCGAATGAGCCTGTTTTGAAGTTTCTATGACAACACCTTCTATAAAAACCTTATATGCCCCCAGGGCATAACTTTAAACCCTTGCCCTGAAGGTTGTGGGGGAGTATCCTCCTCAAAACATATTTTCTATATGGAAATCAACTACGCTAAACAAAATTGCTCTCTCAAAATTTTGATTGGAGGTGTTTGGGGGACTGATGGGGGTGGGGGGGGGAGTTGCCCTCCAGTCATTTTTGACTATTAAAAAGGGCACTAGCCCTTTAATTTCCAATCAAATGAGCCTGTTTTGAATTTCCTACAACAACGCCTTCTATAAAAACCTTATATGCCCCCAGGGCATAATTTAAAACCCTTGCCGTGAGGGTTGTGGGGGAGTGTCCTCCTCAAAAATATATTTCCTATCTTGAAATCAACTACACTAATCAAAATGAATATGTGAAAATGTTGATTGGATTTGTTTGGGGAAATGATGGGCGTGGGGGGGGGGAGGTGGGCGAGTTACACTCCAATCACTTTCGACTATTATAAAGGGCACTAGCTCTTTAATTTCCAATCGAATGAGCCTGTTTTGAAGTTTCTACTACAACACCTTCTATAAAAACATTATATGCCCCCAGGGCATAACTTAAAACCCTTGCCTTGAAGGATGTGGGGGAGTATCCTCCTCAAAAATAATTTTCTATCTAGAAATCAACTACGCTGAACAAAATGGCTATCTCAAAATTTTGATTGGATGTGTTTGGGAGAATGATGGGCGTGGGGGGGGGTTAGTTGCCCTCCAATCATTTTCGACTATTAAAAATGGCACTATCCCTTTAATTTCCAATCGATTGAGCCAGTTTTGAAGTTTGTATGACAACGCCGTCTATAAAAACCTTATACGCCCCTAGTGCATAGCTTAAAACCCTTGCCCTGAGGGTTTTGGGGGAGTGTCCTCCTCAAAAACATATTTTCTATCTGGAAATCAACTACGCTGAACAAAATGGCTATCTCAAAATTTTGATTGGATATTTTTGGAAAAATGATGGGAGTGGGGGGGGGGGGCTAGTTGCCCTCCAATCATTTTTGACTATTAAAAAGGGAACTAGCTCTTTAATTTCCAATCGATTGACCCTGTTTTGAAGTTTCTAAGACAACGCCTTCTATAAAAACCTTATATGCCCCCAGGGCATAACTTAAACCCCTTGCTCTGATGTTTGTGGGGGAGTTTCCTCCTCAAAATATATTTTCTATCTGGAAATCAACTACGCTGAACAAAATAGCTATCTCAAAATTTTGATTGGATGTGTTTGGGGGAATAATGAGAGTGGGGGGGGGAGTTGCCCTCCAGTCATTTTTTACTATTAAAAAGGGCACTAACCCTTTAATTTCCAATCGAATGAGCCTGTTTTGAATTTCCTACGACAACGCCTTCTATAAAAACCTTATATGCCCCCAGGGCATAACTTAAAACCCTTGCCCTAAGGGTTGTGGGGGAGTGTCCTCCTCAAAAATATATTTTCTATTAGGAAATCAACTACGCTGAACAAAATGGCTATCTCAAAATTTTGATTGGATGCGTTTGGAGGAATGATGGGCATGGGGGGGCTAGTTGCCCTCCAATCACTTTCGAATATTAAAAAGGGTACTAGCTCTTTAATTTCCAATCGAATGAGCCTGTTTTGAAGTTTCTACGACAACGCCTTCTATAAAAAACCTTATATGCCCCCAGGGCATAACTTAAAACCCTTGCCCGGAGGGTTGTGGGGGAGTATCCTCCTCAAAAATAATTTTCTATCTGGAAATCAACTACGCTGAACAAAATGGCTATCTCAAAATTTTGATTGGATGTGTTTGGGGGAATTATGTGCGTGGGGGGGGGCTAGTTGCCCTCCAATCATTTTCGACTATTAAAAAGGGCACTAGAACTCTAGATTTCCAATCGAATGAGCCTGTTTTGATGTTTCTACGACAGCGCCTTCTATAAAAAACCTTACATGCCCACAGGGCATAACTTAAAACCCTTGCCCTGAGGGTTATGGGGGAGTGTCCTCCTCAAACATATATTTTCTATCTGGAAATCAATTACGCTGAACAAAATGACTATCTTAGAATTTTGATTGGATGTGTTTGGGGAAATGATGGGCGTCGGGGGGAGGGCTAGTTTCACTCTAATCACTTTAAACTATTAAAAAGGGCACTAGCCCTTTAATTTCCAATCGAATGAGCCTGTTTTGAAGTTTCTACGAGAACGCCTTCTATAAAAAACCTTATATGTCCCCAGGGCATAACTTAAAACCCTTGCCCTGAGGGCTGTGGGGGAGTGTCCTCCTCAAAAATATATTTTCTATCTGGAAATCAACTACGCCGAACAAAATGGCTATATCAAAATTTTGATTGGAATATTTTTGGAGGAATGATGGGCGTGGGGGGGGCTAGTTGCCCTCCAATCATTTTTGACTATTAAAAAGGGCACTATCCCTGTAATTTCCAATCGAATGAGCCTGTTTTGAAGTTTCTATGACAACGCCTTCTATAAAAACCTTATATGCCCCCAGGGCATAACTTAAAACCCTTGCTCTGAGGTTTTCAGTGGAGTGTCCTCCTCAAAAATATATTTCCTATCTGGAAATCAACTACGTTGAATTGCTATCTGAAAATTTTGATTGGATATGTTTGGGGAAATGATGGGCGTGGGGGGGGGGCTAGTTACACTCCAAACACTTTCGACTATTAAAAAGGTCACTAGCTCTTTAATTTACAATAGAATGATCCTGTTTTGAAGTTTCTACGACAACGCCTTCTATAAAAACCTTATATGCCCCCAGGGCATAACTTTAAACCCTTGCCCTGAATGTTGTGGGGGAGTATCCTCCTCAAAACATATTTTCTATCTGGAAATCAACTACGCTAAACAAAATTGCTATCTCAAAATTTTGATTGGATGTGTTTGGGGGAATGATGAGAGTGGGGGGGGAGTTGCCCTCCAGTCATTTTTGACTATTAAAAAGGACACTAGCCCTTTAATTTCCAATCGAATGAGCCTGTTTTGAATTTCCTACAACAACGCCTTCTATAAAAACCTTATATGCCCCCAGGGCATAATTTAAAACCCTTGCCCTGAGGGTTGTGGGGGAGTGTCCTCCTCAAAAGTATATTGTCTATCTGGAAATCAACACTACTGAGCAAAATAGCTATCAGAAAATTTTTGTTGGAGATGTTTGGGGACAGGCGGAGCGGGGGGGGGGGAGGTGAGCTAGTTACTCTCCAATCACTTTCGACAATTAAAAAGGTCACTAGCTCTTTAATTTACAATCCAATTAGCCTGTTTTGAAGTTTCTACGACAACGCCTTCTATAAAAAACCTTATATGCCCCCAGGGCATAACTTAAAACCCTTGCCCTGAGGGTTGTGGGGGAGTGTCCTCCTCAAAAATAATTTTATATTTGGAAATCAACTACGCTGAACATACCGGCTATCTCAAAATTTTGATTGGATGTGTTGGGGGGAATTATGGGGGTGGGGGGGGGGCTAGTTGCCCTCCAATCATTTTCGACTATTAAAAAGGGCACTAGAACTCTCGATTTCCAATCGAATGAGCCTGTTTTGAAGTTTCTACGACAACACCTTCTTTAAAAACCTTATATGCCCCCAGGGCATAGCTTAAAACCCTGGCCCTGAGGATTTTGAGGGAGTCTCCTCCTCAAAAACATATGTTCTTTCGGGAAATCAACTCTGCTGAACAAAATGGATATCCAAAATTTTTTATGTGTTGTGTGTGGGGGAATGAGTGGCTTGGGGGGGGGCTATTTGCCCGCCAATCACTTTCGAATAGTAAAAAGGGCACTAGCTTTATGAATTTCCAATCAAATGAGCCTTTTTTGAAGTTTCTATGGCAATGCCTTCTATAAAAACCTTAGCTGCCACCAATATATAATTTACAACCCTTACCCGGAGGGTTTTTGGGGAGTGTCCTCCTAAAAATCATAATATCTATGAGGACATCAAACGCACCCAACAAAATGCTCTCTCAAAATTTTGAGGGGATATGTTTGCGGGAATAGTGGGCGTGGGGCGTGGGGGGGGGGGCTAGTTACACTCCAATCACTTTCGATTATTAAAAAGGGCACTAGCCCTTTAATTTCCAATCGATTGAGGCTGTTTTGAAGTTTCTACGACAACGCCTTCTATAAAAACCTAATATGCCCCCAGAGCATAACTTAAAACCCTGGGCGTGGGGGGGGGCTAGTTGCCCTCCAATGATTTTCGACTATTAAAAAGGGCACTAGAACTCTCGATTTTCAATCGAATGAGTCCTCTTTGAAGTTTCTACGACGACCCCTTCCATATGAAGTGCCTCTGGAAAAAAAAAAAAAATAATAATAAATAATAAAACATTGGAGCCGTATGGCCTTTAGTATAGACAACTCTACAGCGTTGCCTCTGATAACGAAAGATCAGAAACCTGATTGTTAATGTGGCCTTGTTTTCGGTTTGAATTATTATAGGACTTTATATCTACTCGCCTAAAGTTTCAATATGGCTCTACTTTTCTTTGAACCAGGTCGGAAAGTTTTCTCTTCCCAGGTGATTGCTTCCAATTCTTTGAGTTCTTTATTCATTAACGCTAAATCCTTTTGCCGCTCCTGGCCCATATTTGATCTGAACTTTCCAACTAATTGACGTAAGTGTTGACCCCCCCCCCCCACAGCACCAAAGAAGTGACGACAGCTGTGAAGTAGTTGAAAAATGGACGTACATCTGGAGTCGATGGGATCAAGACAGAGATGCTGAAGACATCCCTTCGAGCCTGCATAACTGTTTGGACTGCTCTCCTATGTGTCTTCTAACGAAAAAGTCCCAAAAGATTGGACCAGGGGCATAGTGCTCAAACTCTTCAAGAAGGGCGATGCGCTAATCTGTGGTAACTGAAGGGGCATCAACTTAACATCTGTGCTTAGTAAAATAGAACGCCTAAGAACAGCCCTAGACTTACCCCAGGGAAGAGCAACACAGCGTTCGACATGGTTTGGTCTTTGTATGATCTTGTTTTCATTCTTACACATCCATTTTCAGGACAGGGCCCTCAAATACACCTGGGTTACCAACAATAAAGACTAAAAAATTACATAAGCACCATCATCCCATGCAGTTTTTATTATATAGAATATTGATCAAACCTGAAAACCCGTCGAATATCATAAATGGACACTGACAGAAAAAAAGGAAAGCAACAAAAGGTAAATAAAAAGAAAGGCAATCCTATGAACAATAGTAATAAAGAAAACATGAAGAAACAAACAGAAAACCTATACAACCAGACTTGCGTAATTGGGTACTGTTCTATTAGCTGGAAAACACACGAGACAGCCACTTGAGAAACGCAAAGATCAAATAGGCATTACCCGGTCTGACGCTGAATAAACAAGGGGTTTCTCAGACCGGGAACTATATTTAAACTTCAGTTTTTTGGTGCTTAGGTGGGAAATAGGTACCTAGGTTAGGTTACGTATTTAATATATGCTATGCTATACCCCTCCCCCCTAATGTGCAAATATATAGTGATAGTGATATATTTAATTAACAAAAAGTTTAAATACAAAAATCAATATGATTCACACAAAACCAAACGGTTGACGTGGGGTGAAACAGGTAAAAAAAAAAAAAATAATACCTACATATAACGTCATTTAAATTCACTATAATAAGAAAGAAAGAAAAAAGAGAGAAAAGAAAAGAAAGAAAAAAAATAAATAAAGAATAATAATAATAGTACAGGGACAGCAACTACATACCATATTCATGTTGTGGGGTCGCACTCACAAACCAACAAGCAATTACAACTTAATTTAAATTAAATCAAATCAAGTCACCTCCAAAAGAAACAAAACTAGAATTCATACTTACTTAATAATTTTTCTTTCAATTTCCTTTAAAACCACTAATATTTTCTAGTTTCTTCATATCATTATCCAAATTTATTCCATAAATTTATACCCTTTATAATAAAAGAAAACGTCGACCTGGCAGACAATATAGGTGGAGTATAATAATCATTTTACCCCTAGTATTTTGGTTATGTATATTCCATCGGCTGTAAAACCAACCGTTAAAGCACTCCGGCAGCTGCTTCATATTATATCTATACATAAACACTAATATATAAAAATTATGAAGACCCGCCGCTGGCAATATCCTAAAATCCCTATAGACCTTTCTCGAACCGATTCTCTTTCTGATTTTCCAGATAATCCTCTAATAGACTTGTTATGGATAATTCGTACAGGATTAAAAATTGAAGAAAATGTACCCAAGCATACAGAAGAACAATACAAAATATAGGGATTGATTAACGAAAAATAGAGAAGCCTAAGTATACTAGTTGGAAACATATATTTAAGTTTAAGAATCATCCCCAAATTACGCGATAAAATCCAGGATGGAGTTTCAATGCGGGATCGAAAACTGAGAGTCTCATGTATAATAATGTCAAGATAATTTCCTGCCTTTTGACGAGAAATCATATCGTCTGCATATGCTATATGCTGTATCCATGGATAACAGTTCTATGTCCTCGAAAATATAAAAAAATTACTCTTAGAGGGGTTCACCTTTAGCTGATTCACTCTCAACCATCTTGAAACCTCATTTAGTGATTCTCGTACACTTTCTAGGAGCAATCTCTCTGACTTTGTGATCACCACTAAAGAAGTATCATCAGCAAACATAGGCACTGTAGCCGCGCTATCCTTTTTGACAATCTCACTCATTCTTGTTCCCAGTTTACTTAAAGACTTTGGAAGGTCATTCACAAAAATCAAAAATAACAAGGGTCCAAGTACCGAACCCTGTGGAACTCCACACTCAATACAACTTTCATTAGAACCCATATTACCAGTTTGAATATATTATTTCCTACAAGACAAAAAAGGAGGTAAAACGGAAGATCTGGACCCTTAATACCATAAGTTTCACACTTCATTAACAGAATATCATGACTGACCGTAGCAAAAGCCTTTACAATATCTACAAATACAGTTGACACTTTATATCCATTATCTAACGCCATATTAATAATGCTAGTCAAATATATATTTGCTTGCTCAGTGGTGCGATCTTGACGGAATCCAAATTGTGTAGGAGTAAATATTCTCTGGTCTTCCAGATATTGATAAATTCTGACCGAAAAGCATTTTTCTAGTATCATAAACATAACGGGTAAAATCGATATTGGTCTATAATTTTCACCATCGCCAGTATTCCCTCCTTTATGTATTGGTATAACTTTTGCTGATTTAAAACAACTCGGAAACACTCCCTCTTTTAGACACTGATTAATTAATGAAACAAAATTTTGAGCAATCACATCCCAAAGTATTTTTATTACTCTAATTGAAACAATATCAGAGCCAGAAGCGGTAGCTTTCATACCATAAACAATGTTTCGAACTTCAGATTCTTGAACTTCAGATTCTTGAACTGGGAGTAGATTTAAAGAGATTTCCATATCCTTATGAAGGTAATTTTGAAAAGCCTGGTCGCCTGGTTTGCTTATAATCGACTCTTTCACTCTCCATCCAACTGTCGAAAAATGGTTAGCAAATTCTTCACAAATTTCCTCTGGATTTTTAAGACTGGTTCCAGCCAAAATTTGTTTCTAAACTATTATATTTTCATTCATTGGTGAAATGGTGGAAGTCAGTTAATTTTACCATTATCACGACTCAGGGATCGAGTTGGAATTTCCGAGAAAATAGTTGAAGAGCCCAGGGAATGGGGAAAAAAAAAAATGTAAACAAAGGCATTCGATTCTGGTGATCAAAAGATTTTAAATTATCACGGAGTACCTGATAAACTACTTAAAATGATAATTGCACTTTATAAAGATAATGGATGCAGAAAATGGGAATGCGCGTTTCTTCAATATAATGTCTGGTGTCAAACAGGGACGTGTACTATCCTCATTCCTGTTTGTTATTGTTATGGACTACATTCTAAAGTAGTCTTCAGACTCTGGAGTGAAGATTTGCAGCCGACCGATCTCTGACTTGGACTTCGCTGACGACGTTGTTCTTCTCGAAGAAGTAAAACAGCGGCTGAAGCTGCTACTTGACTCCATCGAGGGAATGGCCGAAAAAGTAGGGCTCACAGTGAATATCAGTAACACAAAGAACATGGCTACATCTGATTATCCGCTGACACTGAAACGCAAAGATAAAGTAATTGAACAGGTCAATGAAGTTAAGTACCCTAGAAAAGTACCTTGGAAGTTTGATTGATTATTATCGTGAAATAGCCAAGGAAATCAAGAGAAGGATTGTGCAAGCTGCATCGGTTTTTGATAAGCCGAAACGAATATTGCACAGTTGGAAATGCTCTGCACTTGAAGCTCCGAGTCGTCATTCATGAATAGCAATTGAATTTCCGTTCTCCTCTGTGCAAGTGAATGTTGGAAATTAAAATGCCCAACTGTAGAAACCCGTCCTAGCCTCTAGCCTATGAAGACACGCGCATTAAAAGAACACTGAACATATCGCGGCTAGGTAATTAGGCAATCCCAAAATTATGCAAAAACTCATAATTTTATAATATACACGCATTATTAATAAATATATTTTAACGAATATATTTCACACATTTTGCAAGCAGACCCGTTATACTTTACCTTATTTCTTAAAATATTTTTACACTCGTGTCTTGTTTCAATCAAATGATTATTGAACCACCCGAGGACAAAAGTATTCGGCGATTGAATTTCAAGCGATTCTTAGAAGTATACTCATGCCAAAATGTAGCCTGCTTAAACACACTCAGATCGTAGCTTCTTCGCTTTATGTTGTATAGAAATCAACTTTGGCTATCGAGCCGCTCACTTGTTATCCTTTCACAAATTCATCACAAGTTCATCTTCACAAAGTATATACAGGAAGTGATTTTTAAAGTACTTGCTTAAGGTAGCATGGGCATAGACCTTGGGAGGAAGGAGGAGACCAGTTTTTAATTCACATTCTTTACTGGGTTTCAACTATTGCTGCAACCATGATTTTAGTACTGAATTCTAGAAAGTTACCCCATTTCTTGAAAAATATAACGAAATAAGTATGAAAGAATCTTTTTCAGTCTCCCACTCCACCCAAAAGCCATAAACCCATGTAAGATAATAACATTTTCAAAAATTACTGAAGAATGGTCTATACTCCTTTCTTTTTGTACAATTTTGTTTCATATGCATGGTAACAACGACCGTATTGTTTGTATTTACGAATGAAAAAAAAAACCGGTTTAAATTACGTCTTGCGGTTTAAAACAATTTCTTGGCAGAGTAGTATTGGAAAGAGGACTTCAGTCACGTACGCTGGAACCATTAACGCCTTGTCATTATTCTTGGCTTACTACATAAAAATAAGGCTTCGCAAAATTTGCTCTATTTTAATCCATGGTATAAGTTTCGTATAGCGTTGAATCTTAATTTAGTCTTTGTGAACGAAGGACGGTGATGCGAACTATAACGATGTATATTTAATACTTGTTTTAATTATTATCATCGTTTCGTAATTCTTGTCTTACTAAATAGGTGCATACACCAATAACCTTGTCACTTAATAAAAACATGTCAGAGAACTCCATAAGGTGTGTTTTGGGGGTATTTTTAGGATTTGTGTCATTTTGCGCTAAAAAATGAATTCAAGAGGGTGGTTTGGATTGCCATCTAATTTCCACCGACCACAGTCGCTGATACTATCGACGCAAACTGTTACATTCGGCTGCTGTTGAAATTGAACAATAGTGGAAAAATGTTACCAGACGTCTGGTTTAAAGATGCGCCGAAATAAATGCGAAAATGCGCCGAAAGCTCAATTATTTGTCGAATGAACGATTTTCCCTTCAAAAAATGTGCGGCTTTGAGAACTTTCAAAGCGCAACCGCCTGAAAAAAAAATGCCGAAGTGGCACAAATGCACCCCATCTGGCCACTCTGTACTAGAACACTTCATCAACGAAGTTCTCGTATATGCGTGCGTGGTCGCGTTAGCTTGGGGAGCAACGAACACCCGAAATTTGCGAATTGGTCCGGACTTTTGCGCACAAGGTTTCCTCGTGTACGGTGGAAGCTTTGACTCAAGACTGAATGTAGCCCAGGAGGCAGGAGCCACAGATTCGTGTACACTTATCAGACCGATGGGCTAGACGTATTTTTTGTAGCTCTCTACAAGCAAATCTAATAATTTTGAACATAGAAAAAGGGGTAACGCTCACTGGTGGGGTTGTTATTCTTTCAGTCACTCTTCCAAATTGTCTAGGCTACTTGTAGTTAGGGGCTGGTGTGTTTCTAGGGCTTTTTTCGTTGAGTTGGTCCGATATTAAAAAAAGATTCGAAGGTTTGAATATGTGCATTGTCATTTAGTAAAGCATTTTTTATCCCAAAAGTTATTTTGGTCGAGATTTTAGATTCATTTCGGGAAGACATAATTGTCTCCAACTCTCTGAGAATATTCGAAGTGATGCTAGTGTAGATGATAATTATAGTTCAGGTACAGCAGTATAAATTTCTATCAACCTTTTTTGAACGCATATTTCTCCCAGGTGATGTATGTTGGAGCTTGTTACAGACTTCAGAGGTCAAATTCAGTTACGAGCACTGGTTCTGGCTCTGGTGGAAGTTTGTGTGAGCGTGAAAGGATGAATTCGTTTGGATCCTCATCATGTATCCGTGACCGTGTTAGCTCTTTCTCTTCCTCATCATGCCTTCGTGAGCGCGTTGGATCTTTTGGAGCCGCTGGTCTGGAACCCATCCCAGGTAAGATTGTGTACTTTTTCTTTTTTTTCCTTTCTTCTTGAAAACAAGAAGCTTCAATTGCCATTGATAGACCCACCTTCTATTATGGTTGCATATAGGCTACTCTGTTACATTAAATAGATTTTTTGTTTTTTTTTGCTTTTTTTTCATGGATTGACCATCTTTGCTTAAAAAAATTTAGTTTCAGTTGAGTAATTATGGAATACCTGTATTTTAAGGATAGCAAAAAACTCGGCAAATATGTGCCATTAATGTTATTGGTAACGAAATTTCGTTATCAAGGGGCCTTCTTCAATGTAATTGTTTGTTAATATATTCATTTTGTCGTGTAGTAGCTCTTGAACCATTGTGTGGGGCCACCGCGAGCCAAGACTGGGCCACGCTTTCACCTCATTTGGAATCTAGCAATAATACAATAATATAAAGGATTTGATGTATTTATTTCAAAATATATTTGTCCTTTACTGCATGGTTATTTCATTAAAAAAAAAAAAAAAAAAAAAAAAAAAAAAAAAAAAAAAGAAATGCCGCCTGTGGTCTCAGATTGATACTGGTGCATTATACCTAACACACGATAGAAGTCCTAATGAAATAAAATAATATAGAATGAATATATAATGTTTAGAAACAAATTTGAGCTATATATTTGCACATTAGGGGGGTGGGGGGTAAAGCATAGCATATATTAAATACGTAACCTAATTTAACCATGGTACCGTCCCCCCCCCCTATACTTCCAAAAAACAGTTGAAATATTGTAAATTCAATGAGAAACCAGGCTTTGCGATCAATTTAGATAGCAAATACCCGTGTTAAGGGTTTCCTTGGACAGTATATAGCGCTGTGTTAGGTATAATGTACCAGTACCCTAGATTTTAAAGCAGCTTAGTAGGTTTGTTCCTTTCATGTATTTAAACAACCTTGTAATATTTTTACATAGTTTAAAAAAAAAAAATTTTGCAGCCATTGTCTTTTCTCTTATCATGCAAAACAAATGCTGAAGTTCTTTCTTTGGAGATAATTTGGATCTTTCGCATTTACGGAATAATTTTAATTAAAATAAAGGTTCTTTTATAATTAATTTTCTTCAAAACTAACCAGCGCCTGTGAGATGGTTAAACTTTCAGACTGTATTCCCAACGAGAAAAGATAAACCAATAAAACACTTTTTTTGCCATTTTGCAGACATCAGAGGGTCGTTCATGTACCCCTTCTCCCTGCTATTCATCATTTGAATACAAATATCTTGTATGTGGATCTAAAAGAGTAACATACAATCGGGCGAGTAGGCGGGCCTTGGCGAGTAGACTCTGAATATAATTGCGGTTTGTGGGAGCACATATATATCAATATTGTTGGGCGGCTTTACATTTTGAGATCGAGGGGGGGGGATTCATCAAAGCTCTCAAAACACCACAAACACGGGTGAAACATGCAAAAATTATGAGAAGATATTTGAAAATGTGGACTTTAGCAAAAGTTTAGATTTTATTTTCGAAAGTTAAAATTATGCTTATCCCAAGTATTTTCAAAGTTCAAAAGCAAGCCATGGGATATGCTCGAACAAAACTAATTTTGAATGCAGATGGCGTTATTGTCTTGTCATCGGCTCTGGAATCAACAATCGGCAGCTCTGAAAACATTCGTATTACGCTACGCAATGGGTAGCGCAGCCAAGCGAGTATTTCTCATTATACAGTCGGTAGGCTTCATTTAAATGGTGACGGATTTTACAAATAATTTGGGTGGGTTTACCCTGTTTTGTCTGACTACTTGGGGATCGAATTGGAACTTTTTTTATGGGGGGCGGGGGCAATTTGACTTGTATGTGGATCTAAAAGAGTAACATACAATCGGGCGAGTAGGCGGGCCTTGGCGAGTAGACTCTGAATATAATTGCGGTTTGTGGGAGCACATATATATATCAATATTGTTGGGCGGCTTTACATTTTGAGATCGAGGGGGGGGGGGGATTCATCAAAGCTCTCAAAACACCACAAACACGGGTGAAACATGCAAAAATTATGAGAAAATATTTGAAAATGTGGACTTTAGCAAAAGTTTAGATTTTATTTTCGAAAGTTAAAATTATGCTTATCCCAAGTATTTTCAAAGTTCAAAAGCAAGCCATGGGATATGCTCGAACAAAACTAATTTTTAATGCAGATGGCGTTATTGTCTTGTCATCGGCTCTGGAATCAACAATCGGCAGCTCTGAAAACATTCGTATTACGCTACGCAATGGGTAGCGCAGCCAAGCGAGTATTTCTCATTATACAGTCGGTAGGCTTCATTTAAATGGTGACGGATTTTACAAATAATTTGGGTGGGTTTACCCTGTTTTGTCTGACTACGTGGGGCTCGAATTGGAACTTTTTTTATGGGGGGCGGGGGCAATTTGACTTGGAATCATGAGCTGGGATTCATACTTTTCTCTGGTCCTCACATAAGTTTTGTTTATTATGGCTCTCTGGCTAGTTTAGGAATGAAGATTTTGGCCATTAAGGAGGGATCTAACCGACAGAACTTGCAAGGACTGTTTATTTATACTCTTTGATAATTTTTTTTTTGTTATCAGGAAAAATTCACCAAAGGTGAGGATGAAATAAGTTAATGTCAGGGCACTAAAAGAAAGGGCTTGGACATGATTCTATATTTGAGGGGCTTTGAGTTTTTTCATTGGGTAAGAGTGGGTCCTGCCTCTCTTCGTCAAACCATTGTTGACCAACATCCTGCAAAACAAATTGACTTAATTTTATCTTGTATTACACTCGATTCCTTTTCGACAAATAAACAGTCCTAGGTTTCTTAAAAGAAGTAGTATTTTAGAAGCTATTTCAAAAGTCACTTAAACGATATTTAAAATCATTTTAAAGGCCATGAATCTTGAAAGCTTCTTTATTTTAAAAGGTTAACAAAAACACAGCAGAAATGTGCCAATTGAATTAAGGATTTCCGACTTCTGGCTGTTGTTAGTAGGGTCGTAGAGGAACTAACTACATATAGAACACATGGATATTGTTAAGAAACTTACCCAATGATATTATGCTACCAATCAATGTGATCGAGCCAGCTCTAAATGGGTACCTGGAGAAATCTGGGGAAGGCAAACACGGGAAACGTCGGATGATTTGCCCCCAATGACGCATTACACTCCCGGCCGAAGGCACTGAATCAGGAGATCGGTACCTGCGCAACGCAGACCTTTGGTCAGCATGCGGAAAAGTTTTTAAGCTTAAGAAGTCCAATGGTGGCTAAGTAAAAGATGTTAGGTATAAAACTCACTAAGTATGAGAACCCTAATACAAGGGCAAATATTTATCACTAGGCAGACTTGTAGGCGATGTATATTTTATTTCATTCGCTGTTCCATTTCATTTTAGTCTGCTTTATAAGTTAGTTATTTTCTAATTACAGGGAGTCCTGTTCACAAAGCAATCCGCGAGTCTTCATTGTACCCGGGATATGAAGTTGCTGGAATTGTCGATTGTATAGGAGAAGAATTTGACTCGACACCCTCAGACATTAAAGTTGGCGATCATGTTATCATTTATCCTTACGATGACGGAGCTGATGGGTAATGCTTGTTAAACTTAATTCTGACAGAACATGGTGAACTTAGTTCTGAAAGGAATCGAATTTGCCGTAGTATCGGATTTCTCTTCGACCATCGGAAAGAGTCGCCATGAGGGTGGATTTCTGATTCGCTTTTTTGGGATTGGAGCTGACAAATTCTATTATTTGTCGGCAAAAATTAGGTTTGGGATTAGAAAAGTTTTCTCCAGATGCACTGGTAAGAGAATTTCGCTTTCAATCACGCGAACCAGTCAGACTTTTTGTAGGGAATCGCGCCCTTTCTTTTCGCTTTACTAGGTCTGCTGTTTTCTGTCAAGCGAAAACAACCAAGCGATGTTGTTATGTAAATTTTGATGATTTCACTGAAGTCTTACCCAAAAAAAGTTTCGAAAAAACTCCTTTTATATAGTTTTCTAAAAATTTTAACAGTGCTTAACATGAATGTTTTACTTATTAGTAGGTAATTGCCTAGATCTGGCAAACAAAAAGAAAAAGATTAAAATAGCAGAAAAGGAAGAGTATTTTCATCAGATTTTTGCTGGGGAGAAAAACGCATTTTCAACTGTTGTTCGAAACAGAATTTGCAGGCGCCAGTATGTCGTTCTGAATGCTGTGGGAAGAGGTTATAAGAAGGGATTTAAAGGAAATCCGAGCTCCGTGGAAAGATTGACGCTCGGAACATAATTGGTGTGAAGGCGGAGGGGAGGATGCACAGCTGTGTTGGCCGGAAGGCGGTCTGGTGCTGCGACGAGTTGTTATAGTAGTAGTAATAATATTAAAAACAGAAACAAACCGATAATTCAGTCACATGAAAGTGTTTTTTTCATTGGGTGACGTGAAATCCAACTACCGACGCGGAATTTGACTCTGCCCAGATCATCCTTATTTGTACTGAAATCAGGACAATAGCTTTGCAGCTCTTTCTGGCGCTAGGAGGTGGCAGACGGTCGCATTTCATTGGGTGCGTTTCAAAGGTAAAAGTGGGAAAAAGTTTCAGGCCACAACGGGCCCCGTCAATGCCCGTATCCTATGAATCCGCCAATTTATTCAAGCTGGAATTAACATGGTGTTCTTCCATGATACAGTATAGATATGCTTTTGTTCCTGTAGTGATGTAAGCTGGAGAAGTCGTGACATCCAAGCTGTATTTTTATACACTTTTCTCCCCTATGGCATCTGCATAGCCACCTTTCGTGTGTTCTTCCTATAAGAGACCAAAATAAAATAGAAAACTGAAAAAAAGCAAAATCATTAACAATTGCTAAGAAACGTTCTCCGCTGTTCGAAACTGACTTCTAGGTTCAAGCATTTTAACTAAACTGTGTCAATTTAGCATCATTGCTAAATTTCAGCATGTCCTTAGCGATTCTTTTTTTTTTTGTAACAAAATTGATTTTTGTTTCAACTATTACCAAAAGCAGCGTGCAATTTGCTAAGAAAGTTGTGTTTACAAGTGGTTGATATGGGATTAACAAGTACTGAATGTCGGATTGTGGTATTTTTGATTGGAAATACATGAAATAAGTAAATCGTATTCTATGGAAGTTAAGGTGCAGTGATGATGTTAAAAGTAGAATAGCCAAGGCCCTGAGTGTTTTTTCACAGTTGAAAAAGTTTAAAGAATAGGAAGATAAGTCTGCAAACCAGACGCGGTTTGCGAAGGAGTCAGAGAGGGCACTTGCCCCGGACACAGAAATGTTAGGGGCATAAAATTTCAAATAAATAATCAATCGGTTATGATCATTTTGTAATTTCGTTTTCATTAAAATAAAGCAGAGGGTGCAGTTTGCAAAATTTTGTTAACAAATGAAAATTTTGTTAGAATTTGACGTGAAAATTTTAGGGAGACGGGCGGTGGAGGCGCTAATCAAAAATTTCCCCCAGGGGTAAAAGAGGCCAGAACCGTCACTGCTGCGAACCAAGATTAAGATATTGGGAGCTACAATGATGACAGTGGTTAAGTATGGTTTCGAAGCGTAGGTGCTCCGAAAGACGGAGGAGGATTCACTAAATGTTTTCGAGAAAAATTGCCTACAGATTGTTTTGGGTACCCGACTGACTGACCGTATCTCAAATAGTAAGCTCTACGAAAAATGTGGTTCAATCCCGCTTTCTAGGGCTGTAATGACAGAGAGGTTGAGATGGCTAGGACCTGTTCGACGTATGAAGGATGGCAGATTGCCAAAGATGGTTATTGTCGGCCAACTGCCTAGGGTCAAACAAAACCCAGGTCATTCCCGGATGAGGTGGGAGGATGTCGTTAGGAAAGAGTTAATGGAAATGGATACTTCTTTAGAGGGTGTAAAGAGTGAGGCTTTGAACAGATTTGGATGGAGGAGGAGCTTGCGTAGCTGTGCTGGCCTCAGGCGGTGAATCTGCCATGAGTAGTTTGTTAATTTTCACGCCTCAACTTCAATTATCCGAAGATGGAAATAATAGTTACTTTTAAGGAAGCCTAGTTTCGACCATGTCATAACTTGATTTTCCTATCACGGAAATGTCCTATGCGTATTTATAATTTTTCCGTGTTTTCCTAGCCTCGACTAAGGTGCGTGATATCTGTGTGTTTTCTGATAAGCTCTCACGTTTTCCGATAAGAAAGTGGATAGAAGATTGGAAATATGAGATGCCTTCTTAAACAAGACAAGGGCTAATATAAAGATAATAATGGAAGACTGGGGAGGCTTTGATTTGTATGAACGAACCATTTCGAATATTGTTGCATATTGTTACTGAAAAAATGTAATATCTTCAGTATATTGTCAGAATAGACGGCATAGTTTTGTTCATAGCACCAAATATTTGTGTAAGCTTAGTTGCTGTTGTAGAGCTTTTATTTTAATGAATTTCAAGGAGACATTTTCGCGAAAAAATGTTTGTAATTGTTACTAACTAGGGCATACGTTCTTTTTTGATTAAATATAATATTGGAGGATAGAAAATTATATTGTTCGATGCTCTTTCTCTTGTCATGTTTGTAACATCTGCAAAAGGATATATTAGGTTCAGGAAATACGTGAATCAAATAATTTCTACGCCTTAATTCTTTTAAAATTTCGGAATTTCGGAAACGGGTTTAGAAGGTGGGTCTGCCCAAATCTTTTGAAATTTTGTATTCCAGTCATTCTCTGATTTACGCTGCAAATCCTAAGCTGCAAAGATTATGATTCACTGAAAAAAGATACCCATATAAGATCCAGTATAATCGACACATGGTTTTCCACTTAGTATTCTGAAAAGAAAGAGGTCTCTCGGCCTCTAGTCTCTTCACGCTGAGTCAAAGTCAATTGGTTCAAGGTCCATTCATAAAGAGGTTTTTACTAATACCGAAATTTAGTTAGCGCAAATGTGAGCCAATCAGAATTTTTCACAAAATCTCTTGTGAAATAACCCTTAAACAACAGTTTGAAAATCTCATTTTCCAGACAAAAAATCAAAGAATTTGCATCGTATGTCTTTCACTGTATGATAAAAGTGGTGAAATTTACGGTTATGTTCTTCTATTAATGGTCAAGATTATGGGAAACATTTACGACTGGAACATAAAAGTCGCGAATACTATTTGGCAACTATCATTTTGACTATAATTTTGTCCCATTTTTTCAGTTAGACTGAATATCGCTACGCCCCCTCTAGCACTGCTATGGCTGTGCTGCTTGTAGCAGTCATCAGGCGATGTCATTAGACGAATTACGGTGGGTATGTCTGATTAACTACGAAATTTGTGGTCCTACAAGTAATCGATTACCGAAAAATATTCCTTTGAATGCTAATGCTAAAAAAACATATTTCACTTGATTTCGGAAAATTGGCTCCAACTTCCCCCAGGATTTTGACGAAATTACGTGACTGCCTAAAAGTTGGTACATTTTATTCATCTTAGCTGACTGTTTTGGCATTTTTTCCGTAATAGTTGCGAGAAGACACTTACATAACTTACCGTCACTTCCGTAAAATGTATTATGAAAATTTCTGATGTATACTAAATCTTAATTAAGCTTTTCTATTCCTTCACTTACGAAAAATTAAGAGAAAATCGGGTTGAATTTAGATAATGCAGTGACAAAGAAACGAAATGAAAAAAAAAAAGCCAAAAAACAATACATTCACTAATAAAACAATCTGAATTTTTCAACTCCACATCCAGGAGCCTTTATCAACCGGGAAAAAAAGGAAAAGAGAGAAAAAAAAATAGTCAGATCATGTAAAGGAAAATATAAACAAACAATACACAAGAGTAAAAACAAAAGACAAGCAAATAAATCAAACATAAAAAGAAAATCCAATTAAACCCGTTTTTATCTCTTAATTTTTTGTAAAGGGAAAAGCAGTGTAGTCTAAGAAAATATTTGCTAGTCCTACACAGAGGCATGACACCAGCCAGGTGCTCGCTTTTCTGCCTTTTGAACAACGATAAGATTTCTAAAGATGTGATATTATTTAACTTTAGGGATTTCAATTATACCTAGTTTATTTTAATCTCAGATTGAGTTACTTCTGTGAATGTGAACATTTCTAATAGGGATTTTTCAGTGTCATTTAAAGGTAATATATAAATATTATGCGCGCTAAATGAGGCACTAATTAAAATCAAAGTTTAAAGTTAAACGATAATTTTTTATTTCCTAATCTAAATTTTATTTGTTTGGTAAAGATAGCGTCATTTGGAGTAACATTCGAGTAAACAAGTTATCACAGATTATAATCTTTCAGGAAGGCAAAATGTGGCAGGTATTGCTCCGTACTTTGTGTTTTGTTTTTATTTTGAATGCAGTATAAAATTAAGAACAATCAATTTTTAGGAGGCAGAGATTTAAATCGAAATCCAAACCAATAATTAAAACGAAAATTGTCAATGAGTTTCTGGCCATAGACCTGTGGAGTAATATGATGATGAATTTGTCTTATTGTTTAAATTTATTGCTGAATTAATTTTTTGACTACACTTACTTATATCTGTGACAAAAGACAGATGTGAAATATCTGTCTAAAATTAGCCAAGAGCTATATTCAGGAGTAAAATGAATTCTTGTTTATATTATTAGGGAGATGCTTTCGCATAATCTCGTCACGGGAATCATATTCTGGGCCCCGCGGCGGGTTGCTGCAGCTGGACTTGACTTAGATTCCCGCATTACTAACTAGAGATCAATCTCACTGCGGCACCACAGGACTTGAGTAAAAGAAAAGTAAAACGGCAGACATTCCCTATAGAGGGTGCAAGGCTGTATTGGAGAATCCTCCGTGAAAGCTTAAGACAATATTTTTGGGGGAAAGACATTAAAATACGCGAAAATCCAAATATTTGTTCTACAAAAATACTTTTAACGGAATTCAAACCCTTGAATATACTTTGACCCTCTTTTTCCCTAAAGGATTGAAACCATGGATTTGAATCATTTTCGATCAAAGGACTTTTAAAGTGTGATTTCTACACTTCCGTGAATGCTAGAAACTCCAGTCTTTTAAAAAAAAATTAGGGTATTACATGTACAGTAGGTTAATTACGTGTGGTGTTAATTTTAATCTTTTTATGAAAAAAATTGGATTTTTTTGGCTCTGGGCCACGGCCGTATCCAGGGGGTTTACCGGGCTTGATAAACTCTATAGTTCATTAGAACAAGCTGATAAATTCTACGATACCACCAAACTCTTCGGGATCGGGTTTGATGTCAGCAAGAAAAAGGACATGATAACTACGAGACATGAACTAGACAACCCACTAGTTATCATCTTAGGTGGGAGACAGGTTGAAACGGTTAAACACTTATTGTACCTCGGTAGCCTACTTTCCTCTGATAATTGCCATAGATCTGACGTGAAACGTCAGCTTGCACTTTCTAGCTTCCGAAGACTAGAAAACCTCTCGAAAAGTAACCATCTATCCAATAAATTCAAAATGCCCCTTTTCAATAGTCTAGTAATTCCCATTGTCATGTATCAATGCGAAAGATGGACACTGAGAACCGAAGACGAAATAAAACATCTAGCTTTCGAGATGAGATGCCTCTGTCATATTGCTAGAATCAAATACACTGACCTCATCACAAATGTGGAAGTTCACCAAAGGCTTCAGTCCACTGAAACTATTCTCAGCAACATCAAAAAACAGTAGCTGCTCTGGTTCGGCCACGTCAAGAGACTAGAGCCGAGCCGCCTCCCGAAAATCGCAATTGAAGGATATCTGCATGGCTTTTGTCCACGACGCAGGCCACGACAACGATGGACAGGGAACTTCGATTTTGACAAGGTCAAGTTAGCCCAGTCATCACCTACCGCACATGATTGAACAATGTACCGGGCCTTGCGAACGAGCTAGCAGGAAGAGTGGCCCCAAACGTCCATTCTTTAATTCTTAAAGATTTCAGCTACTCTGAATTCTGGCAGACAAAAGCGAAAATAATATTTCAGTGTTTTCAGCTTTTGCTAATTGTTAATGATTTCAGCTATCCTGAATGCTGGCAGATTAAAGATCAAAGCAAAAGCAATATTTCAGTGCTTCTTAACTTTTGCTAATTGTTAATGATTTGAGATGCTCTAAATGCTGACAGACTAAAGACCAAAGCAAAAATAATATTTAGTGTTTTCAGCTTTTGTTAATTGTTAATGATTTCAGCTATTCTGAATACGTCAGTGTCCCTGATGTCAAATACTTGGTGAAGCTGCCTACAGATATGCCCATGAGTGTTGCTGCTATGTTGCCAACTGGAGCGCTCTGGGCCCTTAATACACTGCAGAAAGCTGAACCATATGTCAGGAAGATCTTTTCAGAACGGGGTCCTGAGGGTGAGTTTAATTCAACTCTATCCTTTTTCAATCCTCCTAGCCGAGTGGTTAGCACACTAGACTTAAAATCCTTTGTTCGTGACGACAGGGGTTTGAGTTCTGGTGTCGCTGGTTATTTGGTCTGGAACGGGGTTCAGTTGCATGACTCTGATAGAGTCGAACCATCTCTATGTGGGTACTTGGAGAAATCTAGGGATGGTAAACGGGAAGGGTGTGCGGATTGCTGGCCCCCAACCCTGCGTTGAACTTCCTGGTTGAAGAGCCATGAAACGGAGATCAGCACTGTCGATAGGGACTGTAAACCTTTTGCCTTATCCTTTTTTTTTTACCTGCGTAAACTTAGGAAGGGGTTACAATTTATGTATGCAAAGTAAATGCATAACCCAGGGATGGAGCATCTGGTGCTTCCCCCTTGGAATGTTTTTGTTTTATGTTCTGTTCCAGAATTATCCATAATTGAGATCAAAGTTGCCCCTTATTAAGTGTTTTGACGAATTTATCTTAAAAAAAAACGAGGTTAAAACGCTATTTCTGTTGCTGCTCTAATAGAATAGATTCTTATTTAAACACAAATATATTCAGCGTTGCACATAATATGCAAACGGTCATAAAAGCCAAGAAAAACAAGATCGTCCAATGCAGTTCCAACTCAGCTCTGATACCAATGGCATCAAAACCGTTATCTAATTGACGCACTTTTAGGGCAGAGTATTCTGTCCTCTAATTTCACGATTATTGAGCGTTGAGCGAAAAATTTAGGATTCTTTTCTATAGAGTTCCTTGTCCACGAAGTTTTCTTGGTTACATCTGTGTATTGATTTTATTTCGTCCGACGTAAATGGATCTTTTCAAATTACGTAGTTCATGGGGAAAATTCCTCTTTTATGTCTTAGTCCCTGGGGAAGAACTTTAAATTTTTCTAAAAAGGACTTTTATTCCACATAGTTGAACAACAATGATCATGGCATAAAATCTAGAGGTGCAGTGGTTTTATTTTATATAGATATTTAACCTTTTTAAAGCAGCCTCTCGTTGAGACCGAAACATTCTATATCAAGGAAAGACGGCCAAGCTTGTGACTTCTAAATCTTAGCAATGCTAAAGTGAATTGGAGCGCTGAATGTTTTTTTTTATTTCATTAGTGATTTCATTCTAGAATATATCTGTCTTCTCGACAGGAGATGGGTTTGAATTCAAACAACCTCAGTGGCACAGTGTCTCGTAAAAGGCATCGCTTGTGAATCGTATTTTGAAGCCCTGAATCCATAGTTAAGATTAACTCAAACATCATTTTTGTTATATTACAATATTACACTTTAATGAGTCGCTAGTGACCACGCAGAAGATAATTTGGGAATTTCCAAGTGAGCATGGAGCGAGACTTCTAATATAGGTCAGAAAGCAATTTTTACTGCTTATAGTTTCCTATAGAGACCTAAAATGGCAATAGTGAGCCTTCTAGTGAAGATTTCGAAGACAAAGTAACATAACTCCCGTTTGATTTTTCCTGGGTTTTTCTTTTCTTGGAGTCCTGATGTCGCTGGTTATTTGATTTGGTACGGGGGTCGATGGTGGGATCTTATAAGCTCAACCAGAATCGACCCAGGTCTAAACGGGTATCCGGAGAAATCTAGGGGAAAAACACGGGAAGTGTCGGTTGATTTGCCCCCAATCGCACATTGCACTCCCGGCCGAAGGCATAGAATCAGGAGCTCGGTGCCTTCATAACGCAGACCATTGGTCAGCATGCGAAAAAGTCTTTTTTTTTTAAGTTTACGTAGAAGGTTCTCCGTTTTCTTTATTTTTTTCTAGATTCCATTGAGTACCAAGAAGGAGTTTTACTTTGGACAGTTTTGCCAAAAATTATTTGGCAAATAGGACCCAAAGGATAAAAGAAGACATAAAAATGGTAACGAAAAAGATTAAAGACAAAACTATATAAAGGAAAAATAACAACAGAATTTGAATTTTATGGTAATTATATAGAAAAAAGAATTTATTTTTATTATCCCTTTTTTGTAGGTAAATGCAATGTGCTAGTCGTTGGAACTGGAAGTTTGGCTCTATGGGCTTTGAGGGTTGCTAGTTACTATTTTGGAACAGAAAGGCAACGTGTCAACGTGACAGTAGCCAGCTTGAGAGATGAAGGTATATCAATCGCGCACGAATTCAAAAAGTAAGTGAAAAAAAAAAAAATCATACAAAGCTATTGATGGCTTATAGGGCGTCAAATTGACGTTCCAGTTGCTGGGTCATTTTTTTACAGGGACAGGTAGCAGACCTGTCACCCAAACTGGCTGCACCGAGAATCGAACCCTAGACCCCGTATTATCAAGCAGAGTATCAATCAACTGTGCTACCACAGAGTTAAGTGCAAACAATAGGATTTATGACATGTAGATGTTTTTTTTCAACAACAACGGAATGCAATAATTCCAATTGCACATTTACGCAGTGAAGAAGTCTCAGATCCAAACTGGAGTATTCAATAAATGGAATAATAATGAACACTTAAAATACTAGAAAAAAAAAATACAGAAAGATGAAGCAAAACTGTTGTAATATGAAAGAGAAATGGGCAGAAGGAAATAAGGATAACAAGAAACATATAAGTAAAAGATAGAGGAGAAGATAATACGGAAAAGCGGATATACTCTACTAGCTTTCCAGGGCTCACAGATGACACCATGCCATAACAATCGATGTAAGATAAACAGTAAATAATCACTAGTTGTCCCTAGCCTTAAATTCAAGTAGCTTATTTATTAGAACCATCTTAAAAGTACGTTTAGTAGAGAGGATCAATCGAAGCCTATTTGCAGATCCTTGTCGCCAAGATAATGGAACAAAATTATGTTAAAGAGAAGCGTTAATGTTCCATGTTAATTTGGGGTACATAAAGTGATTATAATTACTACAATATTCAACCTTGGAAAGTGGTTATTCTTAGCCATAATCTATAATTTAGGGAGGGATCTGCTGGAAAGGCAAGGGCCTTTCCAGCAATGTATTCAGCTTTCCAGCTGGAAAACATCCCTGGCAAGGGCGTATTCAGGACTTCGACAAAATAAAATAAAAAACGCAACAAAAATTTGTTTATGTGCATATTTGTTTTGTTTTTACAAGCCGGACAAAAATTTTTGGGGGTTCAAACTCGGTACCACCCCCCTCCCCCACTCTGGATATGGCCTTGGTCCCAGGGAAAATATACCGGACTCAGCTGTAGTCCTATTCTTGAACCTCTGACGGCTGGGAATTATTTTTAATCTAACACTAATATGTGCTATATAGCACATATTCCAATAAAGTCAACTTTACAGTTTCACCGATTGGGACACCCAAGGTGCAAAGAATGGGTTTTAGTTGTTCATTAGCCATCTTTTTAGCCACGTTGCTCTATTTAGATGGAATGTATTCTTGGTCATCTTTTGGGATGGTCAAAAGCTTTTCAGGGGTGAGGGTGTCAAGTATGGAAATAATTTCAATATATATCCCGATAATTTACATTGATTTAGTTCATTTCAGGGGCTGAAACGCATACATTATTCGCCTCGTATGCTTGTCCTCAGTATGTAAAAATTTCTTTAATTAATTCATTTATTATTTTTTTTAGAGGAATTTGATTAAAATTACTTTAATTAAAATTAATACAATATTAATTTAATAAAAATTAATACAACATTTAATAATTGGAAGTCTAATTACTAAAAGAATAGCTACAATTATTCTTTACACAACAATGGTTACTTACGTCTAAATATTTAAACCGACCTCTTTTCCAAATACCCCTCTCCAAGGACATGTCCAAAATTTTTGTTCGGTGGGGAGGGGGGGGGATAGAAATATTCTTCTGCTACTTTTTACAGGTCAAACAGTTTTTTTGGAGGGGGAGGGGGTCAAACCCGGTAGGCCCCTCCCCCATAGATAAGGTCTTGCCCCTCTCCCATTGACTTAAGATCCGTGCTTGACTTGCGGTTTGGATTACCCAGACTTAATGTTTGTACTTAAATACGTCTGTAAGTAAGAAGCGATCCGGCTCAATAGTAACCGAATTTCTAAAAAAAACGGAATTTTGATACTATTAGCTACATCAAAAGAATTGAATTTTTTATGCTGATTTTAAATATATAAGTTTCATCAAGTTTAGAGTTACCCATCAAAAGTGACGTGCCTGAGAAAATTTGCCATGTTATCGAAATAGGGAGGAAACACCCCTCAAAATTCATAGAATCTTTATGAAAATTACACCATCAGGTTCAGCGTATCAGAGAACCCTACTGTAGAGGTTTCAAGCTCCTATCTGCAAACATGGGGAATTTTGTATTTTTTTGCCAGAAGAAAGATCACTGATGCGTGTTTATTTGTTTTTTTGTTGTTTTTTTCCCCAGGGGTGATCGCATTGACTCAGTGGTTCTAGAGTGTAGCAAGAGGGCCCATTCTAACGGAAATTAAAAGTTCTAGTGTCCTTTTTAAGTGACCAAAAATTGGAGGGCAACTAGGCCCCCTCCCACGCTCAATTTTTTTACCAAAGTCACGGGATCAAAATTTTGAGATAACCATTTTGTTCAGCATAGTCAAAAAATTTAATAACAATGTCTCTGAGGATGACTTAATCCCCCACAGTCCCCGGGGGAAGGGCTGCGGGTTATGGACTTTGCCCATTGTTTACATATAGTATTGGTTGTTAGGAAGTTTACAGACGTTTTCAGGGAGGATTTTTTCTGGTGGGAGAATCGGGGGAGGGGGTTACGTGGGAGGATCTTTCCATGGAGAGATTTGTCATGGGGGAAGAGAATTTTCCATGAAGGGGGCGCCGGTTTTCCCAGCATTGTTTAAGAAAACGATCAGAAATTAAATAAAAAAAAACAAGTTTTTTCAACTGAAAGTGAGGAGCAACATTAAAACTTAAAACGAACGAATATTATTACGTATATGAGTGTTTGCCCCTCGTCAATACCTCGCTCTTTACACTAAAGTATTTTTAGTACATTAAAAAGAGCTATTTATTCTAATTAAACGGCCTTTGTGATCCAGGGGTCATTCTTAAAGAATTGGAACAAAATTCGAACTTTAGCGTAAAGAGCGAGGTATTGACGAGGGGGCGAACCCCCTCATATACGTATTAACAGTATAAATAGGCGGATAATTAGGACAGAACTGGAAGCATAACCTTTAGAGTTTTTTCAGATAAGCCAAGATCAAATTTATTACATAATCTAATGAATCAGACATTAAAAAAGCACCAGAATAATTATATGAAAATATTCTGCTATTATTTTATAATTAAATAGTTCTCTCGAATTTAATTTGAATATTATACTATCAGGATTTGGGGGGGGGGGTATTATCTCTGTCGTAAGTACTGCCAAATCTTTTTTGTGTGACCTATAGTGGTATAAATAGGTGACAAACAACCCAGGGTTACTACTGGTACAAGAGAAAAGAATAAATAGACCTGAGAAAAGCAACAAGAAATACAGAGATGCTAATCTATAGTGTCGGCAACGCGCAAAAATGTAGAGGGAACAAAGATTTTTTTTTTTTGAATTTTTTCAGTGAAGGTGAAAAAAAGGTGCCCATTCTATGAGAATACTATGTACTCCCCCCTTCTTTTTTTTTGGGGGGGGGGACAAACTTGCAAAAACTCATAAGGAAATACGGAAATGAACCATATAAACCAAGAGGAAGGGGGAGGTGTACTGCCCCTGTACTACCACGCCCAACATGTGCCTGAACCCTTTGCTCTTCTTTGAAAATTCTTGAGAGACTGAGGTCGTTTTTTTTTGCTTTTTTCAGAAAGGTTAGGTATAAGAATGACAATTTAATTTGAGCTATCTGTTTGAGTATGTAGCGCCTTCTAAATTTTTAAGTATCTTCCTTTGCTACATTAGATGCTGATGACATATTTTTCTAAAAAGCGTATTTTTTCTTTTTTTGCCATCTCAGGAGTTGCATAACGGGAAAAGCGAGGTAATTTTTTGCTTTTTTCCTATATATTTAAACTGTTGAAAATTTACAGGTATCATTTTTTGTTGGTTTTAAGTACAAAAACAGTTTTTGTAGATTTTTTAACATTGTTATTTCCTGTAGTTTTGACGATGTCAACCCATCTACAAAATAAATGTTTGTGTACGTGACTGATACTGTATGGAAATTTTTCAGAAACAGAACTCGACATCTATTCTAAAAGTATTTAAGAGACAAATAGGTAGGGTTCAGCAACAATATGCTTTTGTTAGTAGCTAAACAGTTTTACACCTTCCAAACTGTATGTGTAACAAGTTTTACCTTATTGAAAAAAGACATGTAGTTTCAAGCAATGAACCAGTCTGAAGTCCTAATAGAAATAATAAGTTTGGCATTGAGTATTAATTTCACTCTGGAAAATGCATAAGATATGATTTAGATAGACCTTATCAGGGTTGCCACCTTATCTAAACTGGGATAACATAGTTTAGAACGAACCCTTACCCATAATAACCGAAAATTTAGAACCTAATTTTGAAAAAAAAACAACTGCCAAGTGAAGAAGGATCGCCACTTTTCATAAAGAAGAAGCTGTTAATAAGTGGAGGAGTTAGCTTATCCGAATTAAATGAGTTATTGAAAGTTAAAGAGATGGGCATATTCATATTATACGCGGTGATAAAAGATACAATTCTTATTTATTTTAAAAATAATACTTCATGGCTGAGTCAAGGAAATTTTCTCGAATGCGATGTCAGTTCTGAAATCGGGAAGCGCTTGGTGTTCTGACTGATTGCAATTAGTCGTCACATTAGCCGTAGGATAAAGGTATTACACATTTAGGTTTTAATCGTGGCTTTATATGGCGAATAAAAACAGCTCAATAGCTAGATTGCATGGTTCTGCTGTATCTTGGACTTGTTGCCCACATTCTCAAATGAAGAAGTCGCTTAAATTATAGTGAATAAGTAAAGTGAGGAATAGGATGATAAAGGATTTTCGAAATTCTTAATCAATTAATTCTTGGGCCTTGGATATGACATTTGAATAATTTGTTCATTTTCATAAAAATTGGAAGGTCCTTGAAATCTTAGTTTTGCTAGTCACCCAAATATCTGTGAGGTTAGGTCTACTGCCGGAAATTGACATTACTTGCACCATTTGAATTTAATTCTTTTTTAGCTAGAGCAATTTATTTTTCTTTGTTTCTTCAAAATTTAGTATTCTAGAAAAATTTTGTTTCTTTTTATTTCTGGACAATACCGAAAAACCTTAATAACTACAGTAGAAATATTCTTCTCCTTTTTACAATCCCTGTACCGTATTTTTTCCGAATTTTTCCTTTTACGGTTACCAACGGTAAAAAAAAAAGAAGCCTGAAGCTAATAGTGGTGCTATACAACACAACTTCCGCATAAACTTGCGTATATATATTTGCATTTGTGATATTAGGTGCTAAACAAAATGGACCAGATGCATTTGTTCACTTACCTAGATAGTATTAGTAGTTAGCAAGATGGATATAGTGAGCAAGTCAAATGAGCCATAGGATGATGAAGGATGAGAGGTAGATTCACTGTCCCATCTTTCCTGATTTATTCTTCTTCTTCTTCTTCATTACTGTTTTCTTATTTTCCCTCTTCAGAACCAATACTTCAGAGCACACCTAATTTTTGTCAAATTATCAATGCCAGTCTGTGAAATTTTTTATCAGTAGGTGTCATCTACCTATAGAAGTCAGGAAATGCATGTACAATCAGACTGATTGCTGGAGAATCTTATATACAGTCGCGAGACTGTGACACTACCCTAGGTTGTAAATATAGGAACATAGATTGTGACACTACCCTAGGTTGTAAACATAGGAACATAGATTGCGACACCACCCTAGGTTGTAAACATAGGAACATAGATTGTGACACTACCCTAGGCTGTAAACATAGGAACAAAGATTGTGACACTCCCCTAGGTTGTAAACATAAGAACATAGATTGTGACATTACCCTAGGTTGTAAACATAGGAACATAGATTGCGACACTACCCTAGGTTGTAAACATAGGAACATAGATTGTGACACTACCCTAGGTTATAACATAGGAACATAGATTGCGACACTACCCTAGGTTGTAAACATAGGAACATAGATTACGACACTACCCTAGATTGTAAACATAGGAACATAGATTGTGACAGTAACTAACTTCTTAATTAAGGTTAAAGGATGAAGTTCTAGACATTCATAGTGTTTTGTATGCGGCATCATATTCAGAATAAATTTATTCCATAGGTCTGATTGCATGGTATCGCATGTATTTTGGGCTTCTGCCTACTACGTCAAATTAAGGTGTTTGAGTGTAATTTTTAGCACTATTCATCTTTTTTTGAGTGGCAGGCTAAAGTTCTTGATAAGTTAAAAGATCACAATTGCTAGGCATTGTAAACAAAAACAATATGGTTGTGAAGAAAAAGAGAATTCTGAGCAGGAATGAAGAAAAATTGAAGTGGCTGAAATTTCTTTCACGTTTGAATTTTATTTTTCTTCTCTACGGTTTTTCAATCACACAATATACAAGTTTCCAAAAGCTAGTTTGCATGAAATCAAGATGGTTGAAATTAGATTTTGGCTCTATATTTTGTCATTGAGTTTGTTGGCTATAGCCGGAGACATAGTCTTATACTAAACACTTTGTGTTCAAATGACTTTTCCAAAATCAGACTGTATGAATCCATGTAGTGTCAATCAAAAAAGCTTGAGTGTCCCGGGCTGAATAATGCCGATAAAACTTTTGTTTGGCTCATTAGACAAAGATTTTGAGGGAAGCATCGCAAGCACGGATAATTTTAATCTAGCTCACCTTCAGGTGGGAATATATAGTTAAACACCAAAATCCTAGATTCATTGTATTCATTAGGTGGCTCTAGGAGGGGCAACGAGGCAACCTGGGGCAACAATCATAATAAATAATGGTAGGATAGCTTTAATTCCTGCCCCTAGAATTTATGAAAGTAAATGACTTTTATTGAAGTATTTGTAAATCCCGGCTTTGAATTATGGTGAAAAATGTTTATGATGACATTACTCTTAACAGTAAGCTAGTCTAGAAGTTTTTGTTGTTGAAAATTTTCAATTTCAGATCTAAACAGTTAAATTTTGTAGAAAATTTTATTAGAACACTTATAACGTAGCACACTCGTCCTCCTGCCCAACTTTATCAAAGCTTCTGCTTATATGAAACTCCTTAGACTTAAAGACATCTCTTAGGAAAAAATTCCAGTAGTAACGAGTTTGTTTCTTGCAGTAGTTATGATACATGTACAGTAGTTTATTGTTTATATATTAAACCATTGATTAATAGAATATTCGTGCGCATTACAATTAATACAATGAACATAATTGTTGTAGCGTAAGTGTTGTACAATGGAATGAAGAAGTTTATGAGAAACAGCTTATTGAGCGGACCATCGATGCTTGTGGCGGATATGTTGATATTGTCATTGACTTCTGTTCCACGTCTAGATCATGTAATAGAGCCATTCACTGTCTTAGCAGGGTAAGATGAATTTATAATGTTTTTTTTTTTATAGTTAGAGTAAGGGGTGCACCTAGACTTTTGATTGGGGGGTTGGGGATGGGGTGGATAAAACAAAGAAAAGTCTAGCGGACTTTCCACAGGTACCTTGAAATTCGTTGAACAGAACAAAATCACTGTAAAATTCTCAACAATTACTGTCAATCTCGCTTTTGAAAGCCTTTATTTTTTTTTCTTTTGTGTTCTCCTTATGAATTTTCATTCAATTAAATATTAAAGTGTTTGCGTGTATTTTGAAAATAAAATAAAAAGAGAACATTACTGTCCATTAGTATTTGGTACACAAATTTGCAACGCAAAATAGGCAACACTTCAGTGGGGAATACGCTTGATTACCTATTGTAAAAAAAAATGTCAATAGCAGATCGAAAATTGCGATACTTTATTGCAAATACGACAACGCTATCTATACAATTAAGGAAATGAAAGATTTAGTCTGTTAAAAAGTAAAAATAGTCGGCAGCTATGCATTTTGACTAAGATCTTTTGGGTTAAAGCAAAATCTAGTAAGGGCTATGTGTGCATTTTTGATGTATGATAATGTTTATTAATTCAAATCTTTAGACATTGATTAGACCACAGAGATCTTTAATGTATAAAGAGGGGTAATTCTGGCAATCATTAAGGCTAATAACTATTCAGCTAAAGTAGCGCCGCTACTTTGGTATCAGAAAAGACAGAACATTCCCTCACTTCCACCCATATTTGGCCGTGTGTATAAATTTAATATTTTAATGAGCTGTTGTAAGGGTATCATAGCCCAAATTATTTGACAGGTTCAAGTTGTTGTTTTAGAATCATTCGATGGACCACAAATAAAAGAATCACTTATTTGGAAACAAAGCCTTTATTCAAAGTTTAGAATTGCACCAAATTTTCAACAGCGGGAGGAAAGCATTTGAAAGATTTTCGTCGGCATTTTAAATTTGGGATCAAGCATTTTGACATCTTAAAAACACTTAGAACCGGCTTTTTCAAGCCAATTTTGTAATCGAATACGGAATATCCGGATACAAAATAATGGAATGTAATCGGATATCAGTATACTATAATTGAATTGGACACCAAATAAAGTTATCAGTACAATGAAAAACCTATGATTTTTGAGTCATCAGTACGAGTGAAGTAAAGCGTTTAAATTTGGGCTGATATTTACAGGAAAATGAAAAAATAATTATGAAAAGAAGACTTTAAAATGGCATCAGATGAAAGGAAAAATCAGCAAATTCATAAATGAGGCGAAATTAAAAATCAACAATTTAAAAACAAAGACCAACATAAAATGAGAATTCCAAGAGAATACCCTTTCTGTAATTTCTTTGTGCCAAAGATGGAGTATCAATCAGAATTTATAAGAAACTGGATTATATTCCAAAATTTTTCTGTGATAGCTCAAAAAGCGTTAGATTGCATAATATGAATTGTACCGGGGAAAAGAGAAGACTAAGAAAATTTAATTAGGATTTGTGACATGTGATTCCCTAGATTTTGAAAAACATCATTTTTTGAGTATTTTTATTGAAAAATGCCTTTTCTGGTATTTCCATTGAAAAAAAAAAAACAATAAATTATTAGCTTTGTAATTCTATATTATGTCGCAACCTGAAAGTCTACTTCGGTAACTAACTTCGGTACCACTTCAGTAGCTTTTTCGGATGAAAAAGCATAGGCTGAACTCCATAATTATGTTTTTTTAGAGGTTTAGGTGGGGGTTTCAATCTCCAAAGAGATGAGTTGACACTTTTATTAATGATGCGATTTGGCAAATGGCTTATTACCAAATTTTCTGTCAAAAAGGAAAAAAATGATAAAGCTAGGAAGTGCTAAATTTCTAATGTTAAAAAAGAAGATAGACTAAGAGGTCTACTGAGTAAAAAATTTAACGTTACTGCCAATATGATAGATGGCGTAATGACCTCCATAAATGTTTTTTATATAGTTTATTTGTTCGAAAACCCGTCGTACAAAAGACAAAAAGACCGAGCAATAATTAAGAAAAAGAACAAAAGAAAAAATGCATAGAAGAAAAGAAACGGTTTGGAGAAAATGATAAGTAATGGGATCAGCTGGCTTTGATCCTGCTGCTTCCAATAGGGGTGTCTGCTGGTGGAATCTGCTTCCAGTAGTAGAAAACAAGTTCAGACTTTTCGGCATTCAAATCGAGGCCAAGCTCTCCATACCTAGATTGTAGCGTTGTAAAAACCTCGTTAAAGCGCTGGATAGTACGACTCAAAATTCAAAATATCGTCTGCACAGCAGGTGAGCGACAAAATAAAACTGACAAGGATGAAAGACGAGGAAGTGTGATTATTATTTTAACTTGGACCTACATACAATAAGTCTGGTTGTTTCTGCTTCGTGCAAACTCTGCTGATGAAAAGTAATGGAAATGCTTTTGCGAAGCATCAGATTATTCTTCCCTGAAGTTTTTCTGATGAGGTTAGGCCTTAAGCTTCCATCGGATTTCTGAATATATAACCTAAGTAAAAAATATAGTTAAATTAACCAATAACATCGATCGTGTTTAACGAACGATTTTGGCAAATACTTAGTTTGCATTATTGACTAGTTAAGTTTTTCTTCCTTCGAGATAAAGCTTTTAGGAAAGGTTTTGTTTTGGCAGTGTTGGGGTGGGGAAGGGGACTTAGAATTCTGTGTTTTCGGGAAGGGGCCAAATCTTTTTTCTCAGTATTCACAAATAGTATACGCTACGTATTAAGCATTTTATGCCTATCGTTAGACATGGTTTTTGGCTAGTTTATTAATATTAATAGCATTTTGTGAATTATTCAAGGAAAGTGTATATATTTACACGATCAATCGCTTTACAACAAATTGTGTTATATTCAATTAATTGGTCATGAAATTCACTCTATTAGAATGTTTAAACTTTCATATTGTAGGAGAATTCTCTGGTTCGTGTAAACATGTCCAAATGAATATTTTAAGATGTCTTTCATGCTAAAGGGTTGTAATTAAAGCTGATTTACGGTAGATATTGATATCCAAATCTAAAGTGTTGAACGAGCTCAAATAAGAATTTAACTATAACCCTTTTTCCGTTATTTAAAAATATAACATTTCTGGTACTACCCATTTGTTTCAGAAAAGAATATACCCTTACTTGGGGTATATTTCAGATACTGCAAGTTTCTGCTTCGTTTACCATGGTGGTTCAAAAACATTAAATGAATGAATAGGTTAGTCTTTATTAATATACTATCTCAAGTCGATGTCTCAGTGAAACTCTTGTGTATGAGAAAATCGACTTTGAACCAACTGAAGTCGTTTGAAGTGATGTTTTGTTATATAGTGTGTACAGTCGTTTTTTAGTTCTCTTCTGTTTTTCTTTGTTACATTATAGTTCGTTATCCGCTGTGTTTTTTCTTTTTTTTTGTGGGCTAAAAAACACTTTTTAGTCAGAGCAGGTACACAACAAATCTATAAAATTGACCAAATTTTAGAGATTTATTGTAATGTTCAAAATCCTTACAAAATTAAGTATTTTTTTCTTGCCCTAATTATCTTAATGAACACCATCTACTGGGAACATTTATTTTTACATTGATACCCAATCTACGTACCCTAAAAGTCTACTCCTTGTGAAAATACAATAGCAACACCTTAGCCCGCATTGAATTTCTTCCCTAGAGCCAGGGATTTCCAAAGAAACCGGATTTGCCCTATAATGCCCAAGGGATTCAATGTGGGCTTCGGGGTTCCATCTTAGTATTATCGAGAGTTATGTAATTTGGGTGTGTAGATTATCAATGTGGAAATAAAGGCTTGTGGTGACTGATTCCAATTACGAGTAAATGCTTAGGGTAGATATCGGTTATGTAAAAATGTTACTTTTTACTGAGTTTTGTAAGCTATTAGTTGCATATGACTAAAAAAAGAAAAAAAGAAGTTAGCTATGAACTTAGAACCATATTTAACCAAAGGCGTGTAAGTGTCACAACGTCCTTTTCATATATTTTTTCTTGTAAATGGTGACATTCGTAAAAAGTATATAAGGAGACGAGTGGTGAGATTTGTATACAAAATTGTCTGGATTCTATTTATTTATTCGAACAACTCTTCTGGTAACCATGCATAAAGCTATTTTTTATGACTTTATAGGTCAGTTTTTAATAGGTATAGTTTTGGTGGCTTTTAAACCAGCAAAGGATTTTTTTAGACTGGTAAATGCTTGTTTCCCACGACTGGTGTATCTTATTTTAAATTTTGAAATTTTTAGGGTGGACATATATTTTTGGGTACAGAAACTGCAGAAAAGCTACTTCCGAAGTTTTCGCGTCGTGCTGAAGATCGTGGCATTCAAATGGAAGCTGTAGAAGGTGGATCACTTGAGCAGCTGAAGTTACTTGTTGAACTCGTTTCCAGCAGCAAGGTAAGATTTCGTATGATGCATTAAGGCCAACTATTTCAGTGATTTAAATGCATGTAAATTTAACTTAGATTTAAAGGGGAATTTTGACTCAGATTAACACCTTGTGTTATACTAAATAAGTTTAACACCTATAAATTAAGGCGAAGATACTGGCAATAAAAATTTTAAATTTATTATACATAAAGGAAGGGGGACATAAATTTAATGACAAGATAAAATTTTGCTCAAAAGCAGCTATGAGGTGGTCAAAGTGGGTTTTCAGTCGGATATTGCTCGATTTAAATTGGACATGGGCGACAATATGGTCTCTAGTCCTGGTAATTCGCTAATAGTTATTCAAAATTTTTGGTAATAATGTGTAATTATGGGGTAATAATATACGTTACATGTCTACTCTAAAAGTGGATGGAACAAACAGTTTTATATTTAATGCCGATGTCGTACCATAGTCATGGTACGACATGAAAGTTATGTCTTTTATTGATTTTAAAGACTCAATACCATAAATGTAATTCTGCGAGTCTCAGCTTCGGCTGACAATCTCAAAGACAAAGGACTCGTTAGCAACTTTTCCCAGCAGCAATGGGGGCCTCCGAAGTAATTTTCGTAAAACTTGATAGGGAACCTTAAACGTGTCAACAGTTCGATAACCTAACGAGAGGCTCGTTTAAAAGAAAGAAATCCTATAATCTCTTATTAATTGTTAAACAAATCGCTATCTATCCAATACAGCATAAATAATATGCATCGTGTTTCGCCAAAAGATGTTAATCATGGTGGTTAGCACAACAGGAAACTTCCAAAGGCGTCAAATTATTCGACGCTTCTTTTGAGCTGATTTTTAATGTTTTTCAAGCAGGTATATTAGAATGTTTTTAGTAAGTACCCTTTCCTGAACTTGAAAAAAAAATGCCCGTTCAATAAAAAAATGATGTAACTTTCATTAAATCCGAATATCTCTATCTCTGGCACAAAATGGGAGAAGTGGAATGGTTCTTCTAAGATTTCCGGGAAAAGGTGTCGATTGTTAGTTTTCTGTCGTTTATTCGGATCTCTTATCAAAGCTATACAATTGATAGCAAGACTGGAAAATCCATTCTGAATAGTTTGGTGACACAAACTAAAAAGGTTAATAATGAATGAGATAGGGTGATCCTTTACGGTATCGAACGGCTCAAACACTGCATTTATGCAACATAAGTGGAAAATGTGAAATGGCCAGAGATTGCTTCGAAAAGGCTATATCAACACTATTTTGTTCCCAAATGTTGTCTACAGCTATTATGCACTTGTATCTTTTATCATATTCATCAAACAGATTGGGAAACTACTATTCCGAGCATCCGTCTTTCCTAATTTAAAAAGAACTTTGCTGTAATCATCACTCTGATTAGTCAATCACTAAGTCCACGCTCGATAGTTGAATTCTATCATAGAGGTGCATTCAAGGGCGTATCCAGGATTTCTGTTTGGTGGTGGGGGGATTTTTTTTTGGGGGGGGGGGGGTAAAAAACGCATCAATAATTTGTTTATATACATTTTGTTACGTTTTAACGATTCAGACTAAAATCTCGAGGCGGGAGGGAGGTGTTCAAACCTGGTAACCGCCCATTCTCGGATACGTTTTTGGATGCGTTGTTGATGCTGTAGTCGTTGATAGTTTTGATTTTTATTCTCAGTTGTGACTATATTGTGCCCGGACTTTTTTTTTTTACTTTCAGTAGGGGCAGTGGTGAATTCTAAGTTTTGGAAAGGAGGGGAGGAGGCCTGACTAGAATTATGATGATTTATTTATTTTTTTTCTGGGTAGATTCGTTTGTAGGAATGTCACTGGCCTGTTTTTGGCCTAATATATTCCTAAAATTAAATCTTGCTTTGTAAAAGAAAAAGCGTAGAAAATTTAACTGTGGCGGGGGGGGGGGAGTCCATACTACTCCTACCAGCTATGAGTTGCTCTAGAATTATGAAAAAAAAGAATACGCACTGAGATAAAATTTTGCAAAAGCAGTGAGGGTTTATACGATTTAGTTTAAAATTAAGGGTTTAATTATTTTATCAGAGATTTTACGATATCTAAAATGATATAACTTTTCTTGCTTTATCGCTCAATGGATGGATCTCGAATTTTATATAAATAGTATAGCTTTCCTTGCTTTATCGCTCAATGGATGGATCTCGAATTTTCAGCTTTTATTTTTAGTAGAATAATGAAAAATTATATAGATAATTCAAGAGCTCTTCATAAAATTTTCCTGATAAAAATCCTGAAGAGATGAAAGGAGATAAAATTCGCCTGATGAATATTCTCTTGATAAAAAGGGGAAAAAACTATTAATAAATGAGGTGTACATTTAAAAAGTGTTAGTGGATTTGAAAACAACGCTTTACAAAAAAAACTTCAAAGGAGAAATTGCAACGGACCGTCCTTGTTAAACTGTGTTCCTGATAATTCAAAAATGCAGCCTTAAAAAAATAACAGTTTAGGGCAGGGGCGTAATTTTGTTGAAATACGGGGGGGGGGGGCAAATTTGGAGCCACTTTTCCCAAACCAAGTGACAATGAGAGTGAAAACTGAAAAATTAGCCATATAGTATCATAAAGGTAAAGATATACTAAATAAAACTGACCCGTTGCTGTGGATGCTTGATTAGTTTTGACCAGATTTTTGAAGAAACTAAACTTCAGCTGGGGGAAGGGGGCAAGCTGGAATCGGGGGAGGGGGGCAAATTGATGTCGGGGAAGGGCGGCTGCCCTCCCCCCTGTCCCATAGCAAACTACGCCCCTGACTTAGGGTAAGGCAAATGTAATTAGGGGGAAGCATGCTTTTAAATAATACTGATACATTTTTAATATAATCGTAATGTTAGATACATTTCATTCAGCCACTAGATCGTTAGAACTTGAAGTTCTACGTACATTTCTGAATTTAAGTGTAATTTTCGATTTCATCAAGTTTTGTTTTAGTACGAAAAGTTAGGTTCCATTTAACCCCCCCCCCCGAATTCTACCCTACAATTGAATTAATCTGAAATATATAAGAAGGGTTAAATAGCAAATTGTCTAAAGCTGACTTAAAAGCATGAGTTATATTCAATTATAGAAAATGTGTACGAAATCGTAAGTAAAACTGTTAACAATGTTTTAGTAAAAAAAAAAGTTTCGAGATTGACTGACACCACTTGTGTCTTTTTAGTATTTTTTGCATCTTTATATTTTTTTATTATATTTTATTTTATATGTTATTATATATTCTTGGTTTTTCATTATACTTTTAGTATTTGGTATTGTATACTTTTAGTATTTTATTTGATTTACTTTTCGTCCCATAAAGAAGACCCAACAAAAAAATTTAAATGCTCCTTCATTCTAAATATAAAAATACTTCTTTATTGCATCAAACGTGCATATAAGTCTCATATAAGTCTCGCTGTAAGTCTCTTTAATTTCAGTCTTGGAAAATACATGAAACTTCAAAATACTTTCAATATAATCCTTTTATATTGGAGTAAACATTCGATTGAATGTTCCGTTTCTTGTTATTTGATTCCCATGTGGTGCTCTTAAAAGGTATCTCTTGCAGTCCTACTTTGAAAGGGAGTTTGATCTTAATATCCGTTTAGGAAGATATGTCTGTAAAAGGATATATTATGCATTCATATTTTGATTTAGTTGCAAATGGGATGTGATGGAAATTATTCAGTCATAAATCCGTTTTACAGTGGATATTAAATTAATAGGGGAGCATGGGAGCCAAATAATCCAAGTATGGTCAATACCGCCTTCGAAATTCAACAGCTAAAGCCTCCAAGAAAGCATATTTTCACCCAAAATTTTCTAACTATCTGAGAGAGGTTCTTCAGATAAATATGAAAGAAATAGAGGGTCAGAATTCCCCCGCTCACCCATCTCCCTTCATCTGAAGGAACATTTTAGGACAAATTTTGGATTATGGATGCTGTGGGGTGACATAAAAAGATTAATTTCATAAGTTTACGAGTACAGAAGGGAGAGGAGCGTAAAGGGTATCCCCTAAAGGTTTGCTTGAAGAAATCGTGAAAATGATTATCCCTAAGTTTACCCCCCCTCTTGGAAAAACATTAAAAGTATGGACTTGAATCAATCAAACAATTTATTTTAAAAAAAAACAGAAATGGATGGTTATCATCCTTGTAGCAATGTTATACGCAGGGGCGCAGCTTCAGCATTTTTATTGGGGGGAGGGGGTAAGAGGGGCTCATATCCGGATAGTCAAGGGACGTGGGCTATATAATAATTTTTATCCCAATTATGGGGGGGGGTAACTCCCCCCACCCCAGAAACGACGCCCCTGGTTATAAGAATATTAACCTTTAACATAAACAACAGGGGGCTGATGAGAGGGATGATAATCTCCCTCATGTGTGAGAGAGCCGTGGAGCAAGCAGTTCGCATTAACAAACTGTCAGTAAAGAGCAAAAAAAAGAAGAAAAAAGAGCGAGTAAATAGAAATATAAAATCAAGGCTTTGATGAGTGAAGCTAAATGGGGTTCAGAAGTAGGGACACCAAAGAGAAACACAAAGCATATTCATACAACATTTTTATGTTTGCAAAGATCCTTTATCCCCTGACCAAGATTACTTGTCCTTCAGGCTTTAAATACGTAAATACGTCAATGATTATGAGGATTGCTAAACTGAGACCTTACAAATAAGATTCAAGGGTGGTCCGGAATGAGGGGAGGGGGATGAAACCCCCTTTTGTTTTGCTAAATTATATCAGTCGTCCATTTTGGTCTCATCCAAGTTTTAGGGCCTCATTTGGCTGAGAGACTGTCCGATTTGTTTTTCTTCGTCCGCGAATGACTGTCAGATTTTCAAACTCCCCTGCCCCCCTAGCTTATTTTGGCAGTATATTGCTTCAGTCTTAGCGCCCATTCAAAGACAAACTGAGTCGTTTAAGTTAAGATATGGACATGGAATGTGGATCAAACTTTGACTATGTGGGGAAAAGAAGGCATGACATTCGTAAACACAATGGAAAAGCAACCAGAATTCAAATGACAGGGGCCCAGCGAAACCATTTCGAAGCAAGTGTATCCAAGACAGTGATAAAAGCTTGATTACAAAACAAGGTTGAACTGGATCCAGCGTTTGAAAAGAACAATTGAGATTTGGTCGTGTACCCGGAACTTGTTTACCAGGACAAGAATGGTTTTGGAGACGCTGGCATGGCTCACTCAAGTCGAGAGATAAGTTTTTGGCTGCGTTGGTAGTGTGACAGCAGATCTGTGTTCCTCAGTCTGTGGGAAGCAAATATCAGAAAACTCTGGCAACTTGAAAATAAACTCTGATCGTAATTCATTGCGATTAAAGAAGTACACCTCGTTCGGAGCATTGTCTGTTGCGTCTCTGACTTTGAGTCAGCGAAACTGAGACAAGTGTTAATTTCTGCTAAACCTAAGTTAGAGGTATGATCGTAGAGGAAGATAGAGGCAGATAAAAACATTGCAGATGTGCTTTGACATACTACGCCAAAATTAAATATATACTCCTCTATAGGGTAAAAGAAACATAGGGGAGGAGGTTTGTTTTACATCCGGGATGTCTAGGGATGATATCAAACGGGTAACTTCTTATAGTGGTAATTTTATTCCGCTTTGGGGAAGAAGATGATATTTGGGAAGGGTTAGAATGAAGATTGGACCTTATAGTTTTTCGATGTGTGAAGAGCGGGAGGAAAATTGACTGCATTTTGTGGGAAATGTGTGGAGTTAAGGGATTTGAGGATCGAAGTTTTTGAGTTGATGGGGGGGGAGCTATTGGTGGAAAGGATATTGGGGAATGGGTGCTTTATAAGCATTAAAAGTCAAAGCATAGAAGACTTCATGCTATTAGTCAACACAACGCGATTTTTTTTTTCATTTTTCGCCAAGATGGAGTATATTATACTCCTGTATACATCCTCTACTCCTCTGTGTTTCCTATAATCCTCTGTGTACATTCATGTATGTGTAGAGGGCATAAATAAATTAGTATTATTATTATTACTATTATATGAGTAGTTTCTGGCTCCAATGACATTGTTAAGACCGTGTGGGAAAATTCTTCGTTGAACGCAAGGGATTTAATGGTATAAGTAGAAGAATAATCCACATAGTCTTCTGTGTTGGATCTGTGCGCGGGACAAACAGTCAGCTGATATGAAGAACTACAGAGGCTAACATTTTGGCAACTAGTGGAGTTGTCGAAAATAACGGTACCAACTTTGAAAGTGTAGTTCGCAAGGATTTAGGGATAAAGAAGCCATTCTCTAGCGAAAACCAGAGGAAATATTAATGGTCCTAATCAACTAAAACTGTGTCTATTCCCAGCAGATAGGTCAATATAAAAAGGAAACAATTTTACTTTCACTCTGGCTGGTATGAAAATTACCAGTACTTAAAGTACAGTATCGAGAAAGATGTGGCCTTCTGTTTCGTGTACTCACTTTACCCTAGTGGTCTGGGGATTCCTACTTGATAAAGGCACTTGAGCAAAGTTTTTGCAACAAGCCAGAGATGAAAATACAAACAGATAAATTTGACATTTTTGTTTAATGTGCATGAGTACTAGTGACACGGCATTGCCATTAGAAGAGGTGAAGAGTAGAAGAGGGCGTTACCATTAGAAGAGTTGAATACAGCGAATTTTTTCAGTTTGTTCGATTTCTAGTGAGGTATCTGCCTGCCCATGGAGCTTGGCTATAGCTTGGTATCGACCATACAAAGTTACCTTTCTAAACAAACCTCCCTCGAAACGAGTTCATAAACTTGTTTCCATCACAAGTTAGGGAGAAGAATCTTGATGAAGTTTCGGATTCAAAATTTTATTCTTTGATTGCGGATACGACACCTGGTGCTTCGCATTCTGATAAGCTTGCAGTCACAATCCGCAAGTCGCAAAGCTCCCTTGTGTGATCAAGAAGAGAAGTAACTAGCCAGTTTTCTTTCCTTTGCTTTTCATTTTGTACAGAATTCCCCTAGATAAAATAGTTTTTTAATCGTATGACTATGCAAGTGTAATGTCCACCAAGTTTAATGGAGCCTAGAAGAAATTGTCGGAACTTCTCAATCGCCTATTATCTTATCTTCCCTGCTAGGCCCACAGACTAAACAGCGTTATAGAGCATAGTTGCAATGCAATTCACCTCTCTTGATTACACAGCTATTCAATATTCTAGAGGAAATATTTATGTTCTTTGCTTCATCTACAAAATGTTTTGCCACCCTTAAAAAAAACCTTTCTTCCACTCAAAATAGCCTTGATTTCTAAAACTTATTACGGACCCAGTGGATTGCAAGGGCTGAAACCATACAAGCAGTAGCTATTTCTTTTGAAGCAATAGTCTCGGCTCTTGATGAAATAAAACAGACGAAAAACTCCTATACAGAGACAAAAGGAAAATTCTGCGGTCTTCCGAAGAGGATTCTCAGTCTCGGATTTGTCGTCTGCTTCATGTTCATGAAAAACATCATGTGCAAGGCTAAGGTTGCAACAGACAAACTTAAAGAAGAGGATATAAACACCATCGATACAATTGAGATGCTTGAAGCTACGTAGAAACTTCTTAAAGACCGTCGGGAGAAGAAATGAACGGTTTAATTGACAATGTAGTGCAGTTTGCCAATAGAACGGGAGTTTATCCAGAGACCGGTTTCATCAGACATCATCGTTGAAGACTTGGACCGTGCCGTTTTGATAGCTGAACTCAAAGCCAAGCCGAGATCATAATGTATAAGTTCTACAGACAACATTTAGAATCTTGCTTGATAAGGTGACTATGATCATAGGAGATAACCTCATGGCTTGTCTTGCCTTGTTTCAGCCATTCTGCTCCTTAATCCAGCCCCATTTAAAAATAAGGATATCAGTTGCAGATATTGATCTAGAAACTGTTTTTCCCAAAGCAGGTGAGCTCCAGCAATTGCTTTAAGCAATAAAATTTCAGTTCAAATGCTTCGAAATGCAATCAGTAAATGAACTTCCCGTAATTACCAACTAGCTATATTTGTTTTATTCTAGAATACTTTTAGGAAAACACTTTTCAAATTGTAGCTTAAGAAGGCGCCTCCTAATGGTAGCCCTCCTAATATATAAATAACTTTTGCTCGATTTTTGTTCTTTACTCTAAAAAACTTGCTTTTGCTTTATTTGATAAAAACATGAACTTAAGTTCAATATTGACCATCTTCAAGCTGTATCCAGTCTAATGTAATGTCTCGTGAGCAATAATGTTGCACAACTTATTTTCTTAAAGATTATTAATTTTTGGTCAATTGACTTGTAGGTAGAACCGTACCATGGAATTGAAAACTTTGTTTTTCTTTGAGAAAGAAAGACAATTAAATTCTCATTTCTGAAATGATGTTGACATGTCCGGTTCATATAGAAAAGAAATAATAATTGTCTGTGGAAAACCGTCTTCTCTGAATTGAACATCCTAATCACGTCACTGCATTGTTCCTCTTGTTGAATAGGAAAAAAAATGACAGAAGTTGATTTTCTTCGGTTTCCGATGAGGGAAAAAATCGAACATCCTTTGTTATTTTTCGTTTTGTATCGAAGATTTTGCTTTGTTATTGAAGTCTTTTATGTGTAAGTGTTGAAACACAGCCTTTTTAAAAGTTATAAAGACATTTGTATCTTTGCGTAAAATAAATTGTAATGTCACAAATAGTACTCTTGGCTAGCAAGCTTTTTAGTTTTTTAAATTTTTCTAAAAAAAGACGATGCTCTTTTTGATTATTCATTTTCACTATTTCCTATATTTATAGGCTACGATCGATTTATAATATTCGTGTCAAGTTAGAGTAGCTTTAGATGGACGCCACTACTTTTTTATTATCTTTTTCTACTCATAGCCAGGGCAAGCCAGCTAGTAAAAAAGCTACATTTTGCGCCTTTTGACCTGGACATGAAAGTAGTTGAGACTTGTAGCTACTCCTACCAGGATTCGAATTTTTTTTTCTTAACTTATGCCACTGCTAGTAACTCATCTCAGAAGTAATTTACTTGGGTCCAAAATAAATGTGAACGCTCTTCGTTCACTCCACTTATTCAGAGCTTCGCTCTTTGCTCCCTCCCATGAACTTCTTATTTCTTTTAAATCTTTTCTTATGATCTCCTCTCATCCCATTCGAGGACATCCAGTATTTCTTTCGTATTCAATATATTTAGTATTTAACTGATTTCCTAATTTTCTTTTCGTTCAACATCAGAGCATTTGAAAGCATTTAACGCAAATTTGAACATCAGTAACCCATCCAATATCAAAATGAAATTTAAAATAAATATAAATGTATAGCTAGTCAAGCGGTAAAAAGCAAGAACAAGGAATAAAAAAAATACATTTCCTTAATTTTTTATTGGTTTTACATTGTTATTTTATGTACCCCCATCCCTAAAAAGCTGGATTTGCTGTTCTTCCACAGTCGGAAAAAGCCAAAGATCATGTATGGAAAACAAATTAGCTTGTACAGACCGAAAAAAAAAACTTTTAAAACCACCTACTCTGTTACACATACTCCCTTATTCTGCATGTAAAGACACAGATTTGTAAATCCCTTCCATATTTTCACAATCTTAGAGGAATCTCCCCTACCCCACTTGCCTGTTGGTTTGATAGTAACGAAATATTTTATGCATTTGACATTTACAAATTTTATCGTAGACATTAAAACTTTTAACCTTTTGCTATTAACATTGCTCTCCTTTGCCCGATTCTGCTCATCAAGTGTATTCTTTGGACGCCAAATTGCTCCAAGTCTATTCCTCCAATTGGTAGAATCAAAATTTCCTTCTCCTAATGACCGGATAAATGCTGCGGAATCCTGGTATGACAACTTTACTTTTGTCTCAGAGATATATTCAAGGATGCTTGTTATAATCCCTTGGGAAATCCCTGTGAAAAATTCACCACCCTGGAAAATTCCTCCCCCCCCCCCTGGAAAATTACCCCCCCTCCGTGCAAAATTGAATGGCCAAAGAGAGAGTACAAGCGTCACAAATAGTGACGCTTCGCATCACTATTTTACCGACTCAAATTTTTCATCTGACTGGCTGAAAACATGGGAGGAGGGCGCGTCCCCCCTCGTGCCAAACTTGACACCCCTGCCGATATTTATAGTACATGATACCAGTTCACCACTTGAGATCAAAGCAAATTTGAAATTGACAGAGCAAGCATCCAAATAAGCAAGCATCAGCTTAAGTAAGGGGAGTTTATAAAAAGTCATCAAACCATGTCCAAAAAAACTATTGGGTATTTGCCACTATCTTCACTTTCTAGTCTGAAGTACCTTTACTTGTGTTAACTACATTGACTATTCAGGAACGAATGTGCAACCTTGTGGCATCACGTCCTCTGCAAACGAGCAGCTCAACATATAGCTTTTGACGTTTTTAAATCGGTTGGTTGTCGCAGAATTTTATTTATTTTCTGCTGATCTTTTAGGATCATCGGTTTGGTACGATCACCCTTGGAAAAAAAACGCATTCGCGATCTTTCTTCTGGGGAAAAAAACGTAAAATTGCATATTTTTTTGGTAGATAGGAGCTTAAAACCTCCACAGCGGAGTTTTCTAATATGCTAAATGTAATGGCGAGATCTTCATTAAGATTACTTTTCTTATGAAGGTCTTTTCCCAAATTTTTAAAAGTTACACAACTTTTATCAGGCCCGTAGCGTTTGAAGTGTAACATTAATCTTAATGAATTGCATATATATTTGGAATCAGCATTAAAATCCAATTTTTTTTATATATTATTTTTTATCAGCATTCCTTTTTTAGAGTTTTGGTTACTATTGGTCCGAATCGTTCCTTACTGACAATTTGTCACCACGAACTGTTTGGCTCTGCACCATATATTTTACGTGTGTTTTAGAATATAAATAGAGTATTCCAGAATCGCTAATTTTATTCATTCGTTTTGTTTGTCTTGATTTCCGTTTGGCTGCTCTATATTCAAATGGGTAATCTTTTTTTTTCGGGTGGGGAATGCGCCGGACTCCATATTCAAGGGCAGAAGATTCCGGTGACCAAAGAACTACTGTATCGTGTCGCTCGAATTGTTAAATTACGCCTACATATTTTTGCAGCCCCATAGATGTGGAACGTATTGGTCCGTGTCTATCCGTATAATATATTGAACGAACTGATTTTGTGGAAGCGGGTTTTTTTTTTGTAAACAAAAAAAGAAGAAAAATCGCACGCCACTCTGATCTCATTACATTTATGTAAAAGAAGCACTAATATAATCTTCTATACAAAGAAACATACTTTTTTCATACATTTTTAGACATCTATCTTGCTACTGGGAAGCTTGTGAGTCTCACCTTACCCCTGCATACCTAATTAATGGATAAAAACCCTTGTGTTGGTGTGCTATATTACAATTGTTTTGATCTGAGCTCACGAGCCCTTTTTCACTTCAGGTGATTCCACCTCCATTCTCTGTGTTCCCTGCTGAAGATGCATGTGAAGTTATCAAAAAGATTTGCAATGCCGAAATACATGGTCATGCCATACTCCAGTTCTCATAGACAAACATTTGGCGTAAACGTAGCTTTACTGTGTATGATATAGGCTGTGTTTCATGTCCGATACCGGTGTATATATTGATACCAGTGTTTTCAGTTCTCAGTGAAATTATTTTAATGCTATGTAGTTAAAACATTGTTGTCATGAATTAAGGTCGCTTCATATGAAGTTACTTAATTATTAAGTAGTCTATGAAAATAACTAGTTTGAAAATTGACACGTATTTCGATAGTTGAAGTACAAAGGCCTTACTTCCCTGATGATAAATCGGATTAAATCCTGACACAAAGAGTAAGATCTTATTTTCCTAGCCTCTTTCGCCTACCATCAAACTTTCTTCTCCTTACGACTGAAAAGTAAGAAGTTTAATGAAAAATACAGTCAAATTGTTCTCTTATTGGTGGAAAAGCATGGTTACATAACTGATTGTTGAATTATCAGGTTGTGTATCAGAGAAATAAGGCCAAAGCAATTTAGTGACCCCCAAAGGCGATTTATCTGCGCTGCTTTTAGTCATGAATCTAAAAATTTAGGTGAATAATAAATTTCTGAAAAGGATAAAAAATATTGGAAGAAAGAAGACTTGGTAACTCATTAAATTTTATCTCTTCCGGTATATATATTGATACCAGTGTTGTAAGTTTTCTTTAACCTTATTTTTTGCTAAGTAGTTATTTTTTAAACATAGTTAGACCATATAGTTCTAGATTAAGATCGCTTTATATACTGTTTCTTAGATTATAAATAGTACATGAACTTAATTTTATTGAAATTAGTTTTTATAACACATATAAAAATCTACTCTGGAACACACTTGAAGAAGGAGAAAATATTAAAAAAAAAAAACGAAAAATAAGTTACACTTTTAACAATCAGTAAGTATAAGGGCAATTCCTTAAAATTATGAGGTATCTGAAAGGAATGAGGCCCCTGTGGCTACAAACCTGGGATAATGCTTTCGTTTGGTAAATTTATTTGGGTCAAAAATCAGTAATAAAAAAAGAAGGTATATAAATACACTTTTGGGGGCCCCTCCTCCCTGAAAAGTAAACATCTAATATAAACGTTCCCTTGAAATTTTAGCTGTTAGAATATATGAAGATTAGCTGTATACTTCAGGAAATTTGATTTTTTTTTTTTTTTTTTTTTTTTTTTTTTTTTTTTTTTATATATATATATATATATATATATTTCCAATTCACTAAGTTCTTATGATCCTAAACGCGTTTTGAAAGAGCTTGTTTCATGTCGTGGAAGTTCACGTTAGAATTAGTAGAACTTTGTTTTAGCTTAAATAAGCTAACTCTCACCTCCCCTATCGCTCCAATCACTGCTGAGTTTACCTTTTACTAATTATTTGTTAATTATTGTAAAATTCTTTCCCCTTCTGAAACTGCCTTTGCTTTAAATGTGTTTGAAGATCTAGCGAAGAATAATTTACGTTCTGACTTTTTTTAATCACAGATCTTAAAGACGTTAGAGTTAACTCTTTAATCCATAACTTTTAAGTTAATTTTCAATTTATTTGCATTACAACTTAACTATTTGTGTAGTTTAATGCATTCTTTCCTTATTTTGATGTTTTACAATGTTTTTTGTAAGTTAATTGCGATGCGAAATTAAATGTATTATCGTTTGATCGTTCTTTCTTGTTTTCTTAGATTGTTTTAGTATATTTAAATATACGTCGTCAGACGTATATTTAGAACGAAAAATGAAGAAATGTTTCGCAAGGGATAATAAAGATCAGTGTTCAATCTTTCCTTGGAACTCTAATAAAGGGATTGAAATAACTCTTAAGCTCCAAATAAAACTAGTCTTATGTTAGTAGAGGTGTGTATAGGGAGACCTAACAATAATTTGTTCAAGCAATACGATGCTCTTATCTGAACTGTGTATCATCAGGGATTCCTCGACATCCCTGAGAAGAAATCGAAGAAGTTAATGAGGACCTATGCTGTGTTCATACTCTTATCGTAGTTTTCTGGCCTTTTGGGAAGAAATATGCTTCAGGGCTTTTATTTCAAAGATTAACAGACATAATGGTATGTAGCATATTTTCCGAAATGAATCCATATTTCTAAGCGAAATAGTGCGAGTCCTGTTCCCCCCTTTATAAACTAAAAACACATCCCTTCTAAATGCTTAAAAACTTTAAATTTGCTCCGCCGTAAAAATAAAGTTGATTGAACTGCTTTACGAGGTACGGTACAGTTTTCGAATTTTCGTATTTCTAATGCGCAATGCAGCTAAAAAATTAATAAATCCATATTAATTGTTCATTTCGTTTTTTACTTCGTCATTAAAAGAGGTGTTAAAGACATTTAATTTCAATTGCTGAGGCATTATTCAACAATGACATCAGATATTTAGTAAAAAGAATTGTTATTGATCGGTGATGTCAACTTTTACTATTTAATGATATTTTTATTCGTGTACGTACATATTTTTTACGGCTTTGGAATAGTATTCCAATCAGAGTATTGTTTAATAACCATCTTGATCACGTTCTGACAGCCAAATTTACAGAGGTAAGGATATAAATACTGTTCTATCACAACGGATTTAATCCAAGGAATGTAATTATAGATTTGATACGGTATTTCTCAACAACGGTTTTGTTACATTTAGTGCTGTCTTTTTCTTAAAAAAAAATTGGTCTTTATCGATCAATGTCAAACAGTAAAAAAAAGTCAGAAATCTTGTATTTTTTTGCAGGATTAAAGCGTCGTAAACACATATTTTAAGTACCCACGAATTACACTACATGAGTAGCTTGTTATTATTTAGTGTATGGTAAACTAAATATTTTGCACTAATTTGCAGGGTAATTTTGAAATTACCAAGCAAATTTTTGAGGATAAGGCTTGATTATGTAATTTTTACGACATTTTATTGGTTTTCTTAGTATAGAAAAGAAGACTCCATATTCGTGGGCCTTGTAGAGAACATAGACAATGAGAAAATAAAGATATCTCAGAAAAGGGCTTTGCAACGCATAATAACTCTTAGTTTTCTTGAGCAAAATGACATCGTCCAAGCCAAGAGAGATCAGAGACGTATACCACAGTAAAGGTAATATATAGTAGCGAAAAGTCCTATACTCTCCATTGAATTTTTTTACGCAGATCTAAAACCACACAAGCTTCATGACCCCGCCTTCGCGCACGCGCAATGACGAATGTTTCCGATGGAAAACCAAGCATCAACTGAAACTATGGCTCTGACGGTTTGCGAAACTTCTCAAATTGCGTGCTATGAAATGTGTGTCATGTTTGGAGAAACATTTCGCAACTGTATACTGTATATCACCTTTACTGTGACGTATACATCCCTTGGGCACTTGCACATTGAATACAAGTGCTCCCAGATCTAAAGGTTTTCTAAGAATTTCTTATGTTCTTGACTTTTCTTTTGGAGTTTCCGAATTTGACCCCTCCCCCGACACTGTGTGACTCCCACCAAAAATTCCTGCGTAAGCAGCTTGTAATCCAATAAGGCACAAAGAATGAATTTGACGTAGATTCACTGTTAGCAAAAAATTTACAAAATATTTAACTTGTCCCGGACAGATTGAGCCTGGACTGGAGGTTTTATGTATTTCCTAATTTTATATCTTATCTTTAGGATATAGTTTAAACATAGGAGCTTTGTGTTTTTGTGCCTTTGGATCTATGTACGGATTTCTTTTAAATACTTAACATTAATAAATTCATGTTTGTGTAACTTAACGTTTTCGTTATTTATAAGTACGAAATGAATCTTTAGTTTAACATTTATGTAGTGTCTTTTAAGCTTTGTTTGGCTTCTTGTTCGATATTTGTGCGTAATTTTTTTAATCCTCTTTTTAACGTAAAGGGAGATCGTGAGAAAAGCGATTGTTGATTACGCCCTTTTACGCCGACTGTTCGCTCTGATTTCTCGGATGGTGTAACATATGCCCAGGTACGGTGTTTTCTAATACAGAATTTGAGACTTCAATTAACGATTCTGAGACTCCAATTTGAGACTCTGTTCATTTAGGGTAAATTGAAAGAAATTCCTTGCGAAGAAAGTTTAAGGTAGATTTTTTTCCCTCCCTTACGAAGTTTTTTTCATAATAAAGTCCAAATTTCTGTCATAGCTTTCAATTTTTTCTTTGTTGCTTTATCTCTTGTGATTGTACTAGATCCTGATTCTGTCTCCCACTGGGTAGGCTTATATTTTTTAAAAGCAAATTTGATTCAAGATATTTATTTAGTGAGGTCGAATGAGCCCCACACGCAAGAAGGAGGAGGCCGTATATAGTGTCCTATTTCTTTTTTTCAATTTGTGTTTTCTCAACAGGATTACTTCTCAAGGGAAAGAAAACTTTCATTAAGTAAATCTCTCAATTTTTGTTAGTTCGATTGCGATTCTGCTGAGAAAGTGAAATTTGAAATTTATAATAAACTGAACTAACAACTCATTGCAACATCAAGACACCTAATGTCAACACAGCTGCATACGCTCCTTCTCCACTCTGTTAAATGCTTCAGTCTTTACTCCCTTCCACAAAATTTTATTTTCCATTAATATCTTTTCCTATGATTCCTTCAAATCCCGTTCCAGGCATTTCTGCGTTTTGTTTCACCCTAGCTAAATTACCGACAGGTTCAATGGTACTTATGTATTATAGTGACCGCACTCAAGAAGTAAAGTTAAGTTAATCATAATAAAATATACCCAAATATGATGAAAATATGATACTTTATTAACAAAATTAAGGAAACTGCAACAGAGAACAATGGAAAGCTGGCCGCCCAGAACGCATTATATTAAATATCTAACCTAACCAAAATACCAAATCTAAATATTAAATATTCAATTAAAATACATCTGTATAGTAGTTTATCTCATTTAGGCTAAGCTAATTATCTCCTAATGCAAACAGAAAACCCGGTTTTTTATAGCAGATCAAGAACAAAAGTGTGGTCGCTATAATACATAAGTACTGGTTCAATTTTTGGCAACCTGTCATCTTTTAAACCTGGATTAACTATTTTAAGTTTCTTTTTTTTACATAGGCCTAGACTTTCTTTTGTTTTTCTCAAACTTTCTTTTGTAACTTACAAGTTTCAAAAATACCTACAACTTTCTTTAGACAATTTCTCTAAGAAACATATTTCAAAAATATACATGTCAACTATAATTATCACGGGTTCTATTATCCTAATCTTAGCTCCTTATTTTTCCGGACCTTTCCCCATCGTGAAACGATATCCTTCACTATTCTGAATTCTAGATCTTCACTGCAACCGCCTTCTTGGCCAAATATGCTATCTGTATTAAGGGAAGTTCGTCTATTCCCATTTTCCACCACTTGTTCTTCTTAACATTAATTTTCAAGCTTTTCCATTGTTTTCCATTGACCTAAGGGGAGGAAACAACTATCAATGTAAACGAATATCAATGTTATGTAATCCAAATAAACGGGAAATAAGATGGCAAATACCACTGTAGATGTTGACTATGTTCCGAATTGTCTGGCAAGATTTCTCGTCTAAAGCAAAATTTTCACAGGGTATCCTAAAAAAATTCCACGCCAAAAAAATTTGATATATTTTGCAGTGAATGAACTAGAAGCTTTTGTTTATTTTCAACAATATTTTCTTAGCGTAAACAACACTATGAAGTATGAAAACGTCCAAAAATTCATTCGTATCGGTAACAATTCAATACCATGTTCTGCCACAGTCTTTGCTGTGTTCTCAAGGACAAAATTTAGAAAAGAAAGTCATATAAGGGGGGGACACAACCCTGTTTGTCTTAATTCCGCACCGAATCAATTAATAACCTCCCTTACCGCCTTAGCTGCACTAGCATTATTTTCTAGTAGTATTACAGCCAATAGGCAAGTGTTCTGTTTCATGGCTGAATGGTGGTCCTTGATGAGCTGATGAAGTGAATATATCGTTTTTTCTTCTTAATCCTTTATGGAATTCGTTAAAAAGATTTGAAGGGTTATTAACGTCAACATTAATGCATATATCTAAAAAAAGAAGAAAGAGCAAAAGTGATAAACAAGTGAAAGAAAAGTATTAGTCGGCTGCTAAATCATGATTAATCTTTTTGGAGAGGGGTTTGCACTGCCAGTCTGTATACTCATACGCATGTGTGTATGCATATGTATCTCAGATGCACCTGATACTAAGCTTTGTTTCCATCTCTATCACTTAGAACGACTTCTATCTCTATCATTTAGAAGGACTTCCATCTCTATCACTTAGAACGACTTCCATCTCTATCACTTAGAACGACTTCCATCTCTATTACTTAGAACGGCTTCCATCTCTATCACTTAGAACGACTAGTAAAGGAATGTGCAGTTTGCTCATCTTCAGGGACATACAGAGGTGAAATACCTGTGCTAAGTGCTCATTACTTACTTGTGGTAAGCATTTGAGGCTAAGAAAAATTCGTTTTCAAAACTAAATTTTTGTAAGCATCAAACGAATAGAACAAGATACTTAGGTGACTTATGTTTAGGTTTGACAATAGGCTGTTAGACCATGGTCAAATTTGGCAATGATACGTTTTGAACTAGATGCTTGGTGTACCTAATATTGGTTTCCAATATCTATTTGAGGTTAAGAAACATTTGCTTTTAATCTCTGAGTAAGTTGTAGCATGTTCGCGCTACATGTTCAAAAATGGAAGAAAAGGGTTGTTGCTAAATACATGTTATTGGTTGTTGGTATATATTTGAGGCAAAACAAAAATTTCTTTCTGCAACCGTCAGGTAATCTGGAAAAACATTAAAGGTTTTATTTTTAGTAGCAAAGTAACTCGTCATAAGCTTGTATACATGGTACATATAAAAATAGTATTAACAATATTGATTGAGTGTCAGGAAATAAAGAGTAGAGGCGGTTTTAATAATGGAGATCGTCTTTAATGAATGTTTCATTAGTTTTCTTGAAAGAAAAAACATTTGTCTTGTGACGTACCGTTTCAGAAGTTTAGAGGGGCTATTGACTAAAGCAATTAATCGGTGGCGAAGAAATAAAATCGAAGTTTTACTCCCGCAACACTGGTTGTATAGTCCCACCAAAAGTCGATGCAACACTTCATGTTGCCTATGCAATTAATTATCTATGTTCCATTCTCTTTATAACCACTGGTAGCTAACGAACGGATATTACCTTGAGGTCAAAGAACAGCAAACGAAAAAAGGGTTTGGTTTGCACTTGAAAATATTTACAATAGCTTTTTGCAAAACAGTAGTTAACAACCGAATAGTCTGTTAACTGGTATTTGCTTTCAAAAGGCATTAAGTACCATGTCTATTTTCAAGAATAAAACGCTTTCGACTTGACTTCCTCTTTTGGAAAAGAAAGTTAGGAGGGAGATAAGTGTTTTTAGAATTTTTTTTATAAATCCATATATTCATAAATTTTACAGAGATAATAGGCAATTTTTTTTTATCTATAAATGGTTCAAAAGGTAAGTAAATTAAAGTAAAGAATACGGCATTGGATTTTATTGTCCCTACCGGTGGTACTGATCTACGTTTAAAGGTCCTTCATCCAGGAACTACGGGGTAGGGGCCAGCCATCCTGTGCTTTCGCACACCCTTCCTGTTTACCTTTCCCAAATTTCTCCAGGTGCCTATTTAGAGTTGGATCGACTGAGCCTACCGATTTTTTTTTTTTTTTTTTTGGACGGCCGAATGGATAAGATCCATATTTTTCTCAATTTGCAATATGTTTTTTTGGGGGGTCCGGGAAACTAGAAGAGTAGATATACAATGAAAGTGTTCTTAGTGACAATATAGAGTGAGCACAAATTCTGAATAGAGGGAGCTCATCACCCCTCAAATGCTGCATTTTACTTTGCTCTTTAGTTAAATGGGGTCTTCCAATTAATCCTGAACTTGGAACAAACGCTAGAATTTTTCGAAGTGTTTATTCTTTCCGTTAAATATATCATCGTAGCCTTCATAGTCGGAAAAGAGTTGAGCTGTGGTCACTTCCCGTTTGAACTGCTACTCGTTGTAAGTTTTGATTTTGGAGGTGACGGTCCTTAACTTCATTTTCTGTATTTAATGCAAATAAATACAACTAATGGTAATACTAATGAGTATTATCATTAGTATATTGTCCAGTATTGTCCAGTCATATGGATGCCTACTTTCCCTTCTTTTCTCAAACCGCTTTCAAATACTTACGATTAGTCTTATCCAGGATGTAAATCGTTCGGCAACTAAACCGTTACTTGATATTGAAAAACTTTATATTCTTTCCTGTGCGTCTTTCACTTTTCTTCGGCTCCATGGTGATATTCCTAGGTCCCTTAGATTTACGTCTTCTTTTGTATCTGATTGGTCAGATTTTCAGCTCCGTAGTTCTCTAAATATCCAAATACCGCATACACCAACAATAAGATCCGATTTTAACCCTTTTGTTGCGTGGCATTTGACATGGAACACCCTTCCGATTCGGCTCGAGAATGCCACTCGTTTGGCACCTTCAAAAGACTGGTAAAAAATATATTTTTTTCCATATTGTAATTTTTTCTTGACACATATAGTGTTATCCATTTTTTAAATTATATTATTATTATATTTATAGATGTTGTGATTCCTTGCAGTTTGATAAAGCTTAATAGTATTTGTGCTTTATATCCTACACACGAAAGAAGTCGAGTTTGGTTAATACTAATGACATAAAATAAAATAGGATGAAAATATAATAGTTTAGAAACAAATTTGGGCTATATATTTGCACATTAGGGGGGGAAGCATAGCATATATTAAATACTGGACCTAACCTAACCTAGGTACCTTTGTCCCCCCTAAACCCCCAAAAACAACAGTTTAAATATTGTAAACGCAATACGAAATAACGCTTTGCGCTCCATTTACCCATTGCAAATACCCGTTTGACTGGTTTCCTGTAGTACTCTCTGGTACAGTCTATAGCGCTGTGCAGGATATAATGCACAAGTACCAGCTTATTTAATGAAATCTCCTTGTTTTTTTGTATATATATATATATATATATATATATATATATATTCTTATATTTCCTTTCCATTTTTATGAAGCAAATGCTTTACATGTTAAGATTTCAAATGTTTAATGTTATGATATCTGTTTCAAAATCCTCCTCCTACAGGCCATGGAACATTTAAGGGGATTTGTAGATTGTTGTGTTATTATTTTATTGTTTATATGGAAATTAAATCTATCTATCTATCTATCTATCTATCTATTAGAGAGAGAAATATGTTATGCCAAAAAGACAAAATAAAACAAACTTCGGTTTAACGACCATCCCGAGCAGTAAAGAACTTGTCCAATTAGTTTTAATAAAATAATATTTTGATCAGTGAAACCGATTCTGCTCATTGCATATGAGAGCTACTCCAAAACAAAAAAATGGCTACGCACTTCACTAATACATAGAGCTATACTTTACTTAAACTACCATCCGATTTATGCGCTATTTTAGTATTACAAACCAACCCTTGTCCTTACTAAACAAATAGAAGCTACCAAAGTGTTGTTAAGCTATTAAAGAGCATATAGATTTACGCTTCACTTAAAATATACGCTTAAGAAAGTTGTTAGTTCTCAGTTTCGCTAGTTCTGCCAGATACCTATTACCATCTACGGGAATATACCAGTAATGTAACTAGCATAAACTAGGATACATTTCATTACCTAAGTTAATTGCCTGTCTGAGTTGGACAAAAATGGAGTATAAAGATACTCCTACCCGTATTTGGACATGTTTTACGTAGAATGTTTGTAGATCTTAATTAGCTAACATTTGAACAAGAAAGTATCCAATTAACAACATGGTGTTAAATTTTATACTTCATTACCATATTAATTCTTTTTTTATGTACATACGTTTAATCAATAGCAGTCAGAGGTGCTAGACTTAAAGGTAGTACAGGGGTACCACACTAACTACGTTGATGTGGAAGGCTGCTCGTTCTGTGCACCTCCCACCAGGGTTGTACGCAGGAATTTTCTTTTCAGGGAGCCCTAATGATGAAAAAAATCATTTATTTGACGATTTGCATAGGAGGCTTATAGAAATTAGGACAAATTGAGGATTTTAAGGGGGCCTAAGTGCAGACCCCCCTCTTACTTACGCATCAGTCTTCCACGGTCTGCATGCCTTTTAAGTACATGTTCCTAAAATCTAGTCTGGTTTGTAAAATTGATGATCCCAATTAGTGATTCCCAAAATGGCCTAGGTGGACCCCAGGGGTCCAAGGGAAACTCAACAAGGGTCTACGTCGGCGTGAAAAAAATAGGGGTCACAATTTGTAAACAGGGGTCCAAGGAGATTTATCTGTTTTAGTTACCGAAGAACTAAAAGGTAGGCTTGACTTCCCGTATCAATATAGGCAGATAATATTTTAAGAAGCTCAGCGACTGTTACTCGTGAGAATGGTAACCTAAGCTCACAGCTTCATCCACCGAGAACACCTAGTAGAGAAAAATAGTCGCACAGAATTACCATATGGTAATTCTTTGGGCTCATATTGAAGAACCATAGAGAGTGTCCACCCAAAGTACTTTGGGTTCTCCATATGAACTAAAAGAATTACCAATCCGTATGAACAATAACACCCCTCTTTGTCCACCCAAAGTACTGCAGCAGAAATATTAACAAGGACGTATTGAACAAAAATACTATTCATTGCAAATTTTGACAGTATATTCAAATCTTGTTCAAAATTTAAATTGCAATCCAAAATTTTAGTTCTTAAACAAAAAACTGGAAAAGTAGGTGGTAGTAATCAATTTAAAATTATTTGACATCTACATTTTTTAAATAATGCTGGGAAATCCGGCGCCCCCTTCATAGCAATGTCCTTTCCTCCATGGAAAATTCCTCCATGGTTAGATCCTCCCACGTAACCCCCGATCCACCCCCCCTCCCCTACAATCAGAAAAAAACCTGAAAACGTCTGAATACTTCCCAATAACCAATACTATATGTAAACATTGGGCAAAGTTCATAACTTGCAGCCCTTCCCTCGAGGACTGTGGGGGATTAAGTCATCCTCAAAGACATAGTTATTATGTTTTTCAACCATGCTGAACAAAATGGCTATCTCAAAATTTTGATCGGGTGACTTTGGGAAAAAATGAGCGTGGGAGGGGGCCTAGTTGCCCTCCATTTTGTTTGGTCACCTAAAAAGGGCACTAGAACTTTTAATTTCTGTTCGAATGAGCCCTTCTGCGATATTCTAGGACCACTGGGTCGATACGATCACCCCTGGGAAAAAAAAGCAGAAAAACAAAAAAAAAACAAATAAACACGCATTCGTGATCTTTACAAATTCCACATTTTTGCAGATAGGAGCTTGAAACTTCTACAGTAGGGTTCTCTGATACGCTGAATCTGATGGTGTGATTTTCATTAAGATTCTAGGACGTTTAGGGGGTGTTTCCCCTTTTTTTCGAAAATAAGGCAAATTTTCTCAGGCTCATAACTTTTCATGGGTAAGCTTAAACTTGATGAAACTTAAGTTTTTGAAATCAGCATAAAAATCTGATGATTTTGATGTATCTATTGGTATCGAAATTCCCTTTTTTTAGAGTTTTGGTTACTATTGAGCCGGGTCGCTCCTTACATACACTTCGTTACCACGAATTGTTTGATTCGGCCAGTCTTCACTTCAGCTTACAATAAAATAATCAATTACGTTAGCTGTGTTGCCATCACGTGAGAGTCATGATAACTTATGGGTCATTTTATGACGAAATACTGTATTCGGCATAACTAGATTGTTATGCCTACAAAATTTCAGAGGGCTGCAACCGTTACTGCTTTCATTTCCTACACCAAAACCAAATATACCTAGGCTAGGATACTATCTATTCCTATTTCTACGGAGCTGAGCATAAAACTGTCATAATAAAAATACCATATTTCTACAGGTGACCCTGTACATTTGTTCCTGTAACCGTCACTAAAATTCATCTGAGTCACTACTATCTCCATTAGTTGGTTCTACAGGGGCATATACTACTATCACTGATACTCTGCAGTTTTTAGTCATAAAATAAGCCACTAGCATTATATTGTTAATATCTTTCCAGCCTAAGCAAGACTAAGCAGATTCCCTATTCATCATGAGCCTTGCGTTTATTTTACATGAGACGTACATTTGTTACGCCTATGTTTCCCATCCTTCCTGCCTGATAAACAAATTTTATATCACCTAATTTCATGTTTCCTATCCCTGGGATATGAATTGCTGAAACCCCTTGTAAATCCGGTTCGAAGCGACTGAACTTGTCAGTCAAGATGTCGATACGATAGTTTTTTTTAACCTTGTTACATTCGAAGCTGCAATTTTCAAATTCTTTAAATCATTGAAATATTATGGCCCAAGGAAAAGCAACGGTCCTAGAACAAGTGCAGGATGGGAACTAACAATAATAGAGTAGAATCAAATAGGTTAGAATGATGGTATGGTGACCAATCCTCACTGCTCCAGCCCGTCAATCACGTATGTAAGCATATTTTCTTCAAAGCTAGGGGGACGTGCGAAGGATTGATTAAATAAAAATAAATTACTCGTAAAACAAATAATTAGAATTATCATTTTCGCGTCGTCTGTGTGTAAAATTTTTTAAAAGCACATTGAAATAAAATGTGTAGGCCTATCTAATCCCCTGTTTCATGAACAGCAAGAGTACGTGGGCTGGGACCAGAGGTGGCATTTTTGGGGTCTTTGAGCCCATCCACCCTTTAATGTGTTCGACCGAATGAAAAAAATGTATCTGGAACGTTACTGCTCGAAGTGCCAGGATTTTATTGAGATCTCGATCTTGGTCGTCAAAATGGTAAGCCAGAGATAAAGTGTTAGCTAGTGGCACCTCTGGGTGGGGTCAAGCATTGATCAACGATTTTCTACATATGGAAGTTCTTACTAGAAACATTTAGACATTAGTTATGACGGAGATGTAAACACACAAAAAACAAAAACATACAACAGCGCAAAAAATTAAGAAAATTATAAACAGACACAGAGAGCTTTTAATTTTAATTTAATTTTATGTTATCTCTTTAAAGTTGATTTTATTTAGTTGATAACTTATGATTAAAAACAATAACACTTGAAGAACATTGAAAAGGTTCGTGTTTGAGAACTCAATCATCATTAATGCCATTAACTATTTGTTGCTACTTCAGCCTAAAGTGGTAAATAACAGTAGAATTCACTCGTTAAACGGCTTACTTTATGCAAGAAGAGCTCAGATTGAAGCTCAATTTGCAATTATACACCAACTAATTATAATTTTGTGTTTTTCGCGTTTTCATGGATTTTTTTTTGTAACATTGTGGCCGATGCTTTGTTGTTAGTAGTTTTATTGATAGTAGTTTTCTAATTTGAAGCTGTGTAATGCTCAGGACTACACCGTGGCCAAATGCCATATTTGTTTAGTCCTGACTTATTTTGCGATGTATATTTGTGAAATAATAAATTTTTAAGTCTGGAATCTGTGTTATCTATTGTCTCGGAACAAAAGCAAAAACAAAGAATCAATTATAATTAGTCAAACTGGAGTTCTGGATCAAACCCTAAGTTTTCAAAAAGTTCATTGGACCTCACTGCCCATATCCCTTTTAAAGATCCTTAATTATTGGAACCTCTGTAAGATCTGGCTTGTGAGTGACTAAGTCACAAGGTACTCTTAGCCTGAGAAACAGAGTTAAGCCTTTCCTTGCACGTTCATTGTATACGGTCTTGTATATATTAGTGAATGTCTGTCTGATATGACAGAAACTCACTCGCGGTAAAAGTCTGTAAATCCCGAGAAGAGTCCCTAAGCTGTAGTTTGTTTTTATATTAATATTTATTTCTTTATCGTGTTCTCGCTTTATTCTTTGATCACCTTTTCTTATGACACGAAATTTTATTGTTCTTACATTACTTGACGTATCCCTTCGATTAAGCTATGCTTCTTGGGCGGGCCATCAATTTCTGAATTCTTCTGTCTTTTCAAATAAACTATACTAGTAAGAAAATACGATAAAATAAATTGAGCCCACTTACCCAATCTTTTGAAAATCATCACTAGTGCACAAGTACATTTAGATACAGGTGCCTCGAAATGAGAGGCCAGGGCGACATTAACTCCACCCCCTTAGAAAACCAAAAAAATACAGAAAGTAGAAAATGTCTTAAATTTGGAAAAAACAATATTTTTCGAGCCAAAATCCTTTTTCAAACCTTGGCTTTCTGGAAATTTCTTTTCTGGTTTGTCCATTCCCCCTCAAAATTTATTTGGGTGCACATGAATTTATATATTAATATATAATTTGTTCTCAACGATACCTTAAAAATCCAACATTGTCTGCCTGAAAGGAGTGCATTACCAGTTATCTGGCGTCGCTTCTCTTAATAACTAGGATACTCAACAAACTTACTTTCATAAAGGGTTTTATTCTCTCCTAAAAGGCAACAGATATGATAGACAATATCATGTTCTCTAGCAACATATTCTCTTTAGAACATTACATAAGTCTGCTAGATACAAAATCCCGTTCGGTAACATTAGTTATTAATTGGATACTGTTTCCCAAACTCTTGACATATAAGGACCTATTTCTATAATTTCTGTAATGCTAAGCACACTTCGTATAAAAATAGATCTATTTTGAAAATAATTTTTTTTTCTTTTTGGTTTGGATTTGTTCAAAGATTTTAATATAAGAGAAATAAATTATTCATAGTGCAATGTAATTACAATTTATATTAAGAAAACATTTATTTGGATCAATGAGACGAATGAACCTATGTGTACTGAGTTGACAGATCGTTATAATTTGGTTCTCAATTTTCATGCTGTTCTACGCCCCGTAGCCTGTTCCCCTTCTTCGATTAAATGTTACCAGAGTACATTGCTGTGCATATACAGTACTCTTCCCGTACTTCTTGGGTTGCGCGTACCACACTATGGGACATAGAACATTAGTACATAAATTAAGGTTTCAAAGCCTCTTTCTTTCAACCGGTAAAGCAAAGTATCTCGGACCAAGACAACCTTTAAGTAGAATTAAATTTTAGGGTAAACACACAAAAAACTTTTCCACAGAAAACGTTTTTCAAAGTAATGTAAAGAGATACATTAAATCAAAGATGAGCAGAAGTAAAGTCAAATAATATTTCAATCGCTAAATGACCATTAATCACTATGAAAAAATCAATGAAACCAAAACAAACAGAAATTGCAATAAATGGCCAAGTCAAAATTTCAACAAGCAGAACTAGTACAAAGAGGCGCAGGACAAACACCCGCTGTGCCTTCTAAAGACCAGAGCTCAATTCGCACTGCACTGAAAACAATTCGCATTTCAGGATATATATTTATATTTCTCATAACATAAGAAAAATCACCATAACAATCAGATTGCTGAAAAGAACAAATTCTTGTGGACTGACTATTTATTGTATACTAATATTCATGCCTGAAAGTCTCAGCAATTTTAGATTAATTAAAATCGTAAAAGAGAAAACGTTCAGAATGCACCTGGTTTTCTGCGAAGTGCAAATTACGTTCTGGTCTTTAGCAGGCACAATAAGGGTTAGTCCAACCCCTCTCAAGGTAATTTTTGCTCATTTTGAGTTTAACTTAGTTATTTATTGTAATTTTTGTCTGTTTATCAGTTTCATTTATTTATTGATAGTGATTTATGGTCGTTTTACGCTTGAAATAATAATTGACTTTATTTCTGCTCATCTTTGATTTGAAGTAGATCTTTAATTTATTTTAAAACACTTCTTTTGTGGAAAAGCTTTTTTAAATAATTACAGTTCTTTTTTATTTGACAGTCTTTTTCAATAGTTCAGTATAGTGCTTTGGATGACTGGCTAGGAAAATAATATTCAAATAAAGGGTTGAAAATCTATATAACCTTTTGGGTTTTACAGGGCTGACGGAAAACTAACTTCAATGATGTAAGGGCCTTTAATATAGACAAATATTAATTAACCACCCCTTCCAAATGCTCTGAAAGTTTCAACTAGTTCGCTTAAGCTGTCCTGGTATATTGCAGACAAACGCTTTTCACAACCATGGATGCAAATAGTGGGTTTCGATTTAGTTTAACTTCCCATGTAACACGCCCTGACAATTTTAAATTAGCACCCTTAGCCGTTCCTGTGATATCGCCAATACACCATTAAAACAGAATTGATTTGGTTCAACATAGCAGTAACAGCAGTAGTCAAAGTGGCAGTAGTAGTAATAGTAGCAGTAGTAGCAGTTGCAAGTAGTCACAGTTGTAGTTGCATGCAGTTACAGTCTCGTGCAATTGCAGTGACAGTTCCAACTGGTCCAAGCCGCTGTCACCAATTGTCACCGTCTCAAGTGGTCAAAGTTGATGTATCAAGTAATCACAGTCGCAAGTAGTCGAAGTCGATGTTTATTACTCCAGAAGTTGCAGTCACATGTAGTCCAATCGCAGTACCAAGTAGCTGCAGTAAGAGTCACAAGTAGTTTGAGTCGCAGTCATGGGTAGTCAGAGTCACAATTAGTCTCAGTCGCAAGTATTCGCAGTCACAAGTAGTCACAGGCGCAAGTAGTCGAAAGTAGACGCAGTGTCAGTCATAAGCAGTGGCAGTAGCACCAATAGTAATAGTATTAGCAGAAGCAGGAGTAGCAGTTGTAGAAGCACAAGTAGTAGTTGTAGTTGCCCTGAAAATTGCATCTTAATGCCCTTAGTCGTTTCAAAGATATTGTAGATGCGCCTTTTTAACAATTCTATTTGGTGAAAGATTGCCTTCATCATGCCCGGAAAGTTTCAACTCAATAATTTGAGCCGTTCTTGAGGTATCACAAATACGACCTTATAACAAGCTTGGATGCATACAGTGTCTTTTCATTTAGTTCACCATCCACAATAACATACTGTGAAAGTTCCAAAGTAACACCCCTAGCCATGGGTATCCCGAGTCTATTTTCTTGGGAGGGGGGGGGGGTAAACTTCGTAGATGTTTCCGAATCGCTACCTGATTTCTGCCAAATTTTCGGCAGAAATCAGGAATTTTGCAAAGTTTCTGCTGATTTTGCAGAATTTGTGCCGAAATTTTCGCCGTCGGTGAAAATTTTTTCGAATGCCAAAATCTTTAGGGGTTGGTGTGCCCCTCTTCGGCACGCTCCTGCCCCTAGCTACTCCTGGGATATTGCAAACACGTTTGTTTTTTTTATAATCTGGATACACAAAGTACGTTTTGGTTTAGTTTTACACCTCCCTCAACTTTCCGTAAAAGAACACTTAATATCTACTGGGCTCCTGAGACATTGTATCTATGCTGCTTTGACAACCTGGATCGCAGATAAAGCCTTTTCACAACCATGATGCACATAATGCGTTTTGATTTAGTTCATTTTCCCAAACAACATGTCTTGACGGTTTCAGCTTAACACCCTAAGCCGTTTCTTAGATATATCAGATATATCCCCTTTTGACCTAACTACATGCACGCAATGTCTTTAGGCAACCTGGGTTAGCCATCTTTATCCTCAGTAGCTTGCACCGAAGTTCCACCGTAATACCCTTAGTTTTTCTTCCAACATTGCACAGACACTCTTTGGATAATGCACACACACTTTTTTTGCCCACCTGGATCCATAAAATACCTTTTGGTTTAGTTTCACACCCCCTTCAATTAACACTTAATACTGTGTTCTGCTCCTGAGACATAATATCTATGCCATTTTGACTACAAGAATGCAATTGCACTCTTTTGGTTTAAATCATCATTGGAAGCAGAAGCAGTAGTAGTAGTAGCAATAGTAGTAGCTATGAGTTTCCCTCGAAGGTTTTGTTTAATACCCTATTCTGTTCCTGATGTATTTTATCTGTGCCCTTTTGACAACCTATGTGTACCTAAAATCATATGATTTAGTTCCATAGTCGTCATAGCAGTAATGGAAGTAGTAGCAGTAGAAGCCCTACAAGTTTCAACTTAATACCCTTAGCCGTTGCTGATATATTGATGATACGTTCTTTTGACAACCAGCATACACCTAGTGCCTTTTCATTTAGGCTTACATTTCCTCCAACTTTTACTGAAAGGTTCAACTTAATACCCTATTCAGTGCCTGAGATATTGCACATATGGCATTTTGATAGCCCTGATGCACTTAAACTCGTTTAATTTAGTTGAATAGCAGTAGTTGTACTAGTAGAAGCAGTAGAAATAGTAGTAAGTAGTAGTAGTAGTAGTAGCAGCAGTAGTAATAGGAATAGCAGCAGTAGTAATAGTAGTAGCTTAAGTAGTAGTAATAGCCCTGCGAGCCACAGTTTAATGCAGTCAGCTGTTCCTTGGAAATTTCTGATACACCCTTTCTGATACAACTTGTATGCATCTAGTGTGCCCTGATTTCCTTTTGCATCCCTACTGAATTTCCGTGATACTTCCCACTTAATACCATATTCCAGTCCTGAATTATCCCACATATGCCATTTCGACAATCTGCATCCGCTTAAATTAATTTGATATATTTCAATAATAGTGGCAGTAGGAGCAGTAGTAATAGTAGCAGCAATATTGACTTTTGCACCGAAATTCAATTGTTGATCCATTCTCAGTTCAATCATTGCTATTAAATATCTGATACAGTTCTCATCCAAATTAAATGCTATTCTGAATCTTGTTGCAGGTTCTACTACGATGTTTGCTTCTCTTATTTAACTTCACTGTCTAATAATGTCCTCAATGTTTCTTAATCTCCATAGTGTAATGTCAAACATTTTGGTAATATTCAACATAGAAATAATATCCGAAAAAATCTGTTTTGGGAATGTAACATTAATAAATGCCTTACCATCTTTATACGGCATCCAAAGATCAGTATCCTTTCGATATTTTAAAAACGTGGCTTTGTCCATTCTGGGTTCTTACATTGACTTTCTGTAAGGGTCTGAACTATCTTTACGTGGAAGCTTTCTTCCGTCGGTGTCTTCTTTTGATCTTATGTAAAAGATGTATGATCTTATTTTGAAATATGTAAAATTAGCACTATATCCAATGCAAATTTCACTGTCACAGTTAAAGGATGTTTCTAATTTAATACTCTGACCATTGTTAACCGTCATTTTTTGTCGTTACAATAAGCTTAGATTTATATTTGACAGGTTGTATCTCTTTTCGTCTTTTTGTATATTTTTGTTCAAACACCGCCTAGTTTTGATTATTTTTTACTCGAGAAGCATTGAAATTTAGTAAAGTGTTCTATAGGTATTTCAAAATTAACGACAGGTCTTTAAAGATAATATTAAGAAATTGTGCTAAAGATCCTGCTCCCCGCTTGAATCTTCATACGATTGCATAATTTAGAACTCTAAAGAAAATTTTCTAGTACACATTTTACGTTTAAATGGCTTATGTTCAGTATGAACTCTCATACTGACACAAGGATTTTCTCCTTTATGAATCTTCAAGAGGAATTATTCTCCTGTATCTTAGATTCATTTTGTATTAAATATACCATTTTGATGAAGTATATGGTGAGGGAGGATTTGGGTGTATGGATATAAGGTAATATTAAAAGTTTTTATTTGGAATTAGAAATTGAAAAAAGGAAAGTTTTAATTAGTGTGGTGTATAAGCCGCCCAGTACTCGCCTGGATGAGTTTACAGAAGGTTTTAATGAGTTTATGAGCTTGGTTTCTTCTACAAGCATGGATTTTTTTTTGTATGGGTGATTTTAACTATAATCTTTTAGATCTTTCAGGTGATAATGGAGTCAAAGCTATTCAGATGTGATAGTATATCCAGGCTCAGATCATCTTCCGGTAATTGCTCATGTGACGTGTCTTAGAAAACGACGTATCCCAGCTAAAAAAATACTGACACGTGAGCTGAAAAAGCAAAATCTGAATAGCTTTGCCGAGGAGGTGAGCTGTATCAAGTGGGACTCGGTTTTGGCGATTTCTGGTGATTCTTCTCTTGCGTACAATCACTACATGTATATTTTCCAACCGATTTATGAGAAAACATGCCCCTTGCGCTTGAACAAACAAAACAGGGACGATCCCCGCAAGTCGTGGATTACTGAGGCAGTAATAGACATGATAAAAAAACGGAACTTATTATATGAGCAATATCTTAATAGTCAGGATGACGCAGATTTTGCAGAGTTCAAGCGAGTGAGAAATAAGGTGAACAGTATGAGAAGGCAAGCAAAGAAGAAGTATTTTGAAGAAAAGTTTTCTGATAGTAAGGGAGATACCAAAGCCACATGGCAGGTTATTAGTGAGTTTTCGGTAAGTCCTAAAAATATTCAGTCGCCTTGTAGTGATATAATAGGAAGCTATGTGGGGGATAAAATGAGGTCGCGCCTCAATTTGGCCAGATGTAGTCTCAGGCTAGCGCGTCTGTTCAAGAGAGTGTAAGGTGTGACAGGGAAAATTTTCTTAGCGAGGAATTCGTAGACTCTCGTGGAGATACTGTTGAGTTCCAGTTTGAAAAGTGTACAAGTGATGAGGTGATTAAAATAGTGAAAAATATAAAATCGAATTCTGCTGGGATAGATAGGTCTTTACAATAGGTCTTTGCACCATTATGAAACTCGTCATGCTAGTGATTTCATTGTTCCGAATAGAAGTGGAACCAGGGCCGGCGTCCATACTAGATTTTAAGGACCTAATGTGTGGAACTCTATTCCGGAGAGCATTCGGGCGGCTGAACACCTGGGGTTATTTAAAAATAAATTAGAAAAAATATTTGTTAGGTCAAGGTTCATAGTTTTTTTTTTTTTATTATTATTATTATTATTATTTATCTTTATTATTATTACTAAATATTATTACATTTAATTATTATTAAATGAATTGATGAGAGATTGATTTTTTTTTTTTTTTTTTTTTTTTTTTTTTTTTTTTAGTGTTTGTATGTAATTTGTGTGTGTTGTTTTTTAGTGTATGTACCCGCCCAGTCACAAGTGCTTTTTGTATCTTTCTTGGGGCGGGTATTGGCATATTTGTTAAATGTATTTTGATGTTAAATAAAATGAACTGAACTGAACTGAACTGAACTGATTGATCTGCATATGTGGTTGGTCTATTCAGTGTATTGATTTCTACATATGTCTTTTAAATCTAGCTAAGAAAAATTTCTTAATTTAAATCACTATGAAATTGGGTAATAAATGGTTCTATTCTTTTATTCGACATGTTGTTACTTGCGTTTGAGATTTCACAATATTCGTTCATTCGTAATATAAATCTCCTCAATGGTTACAGTTAAGTTAAATACAGGTAATATATTCTTGGTGATTGCAGGCTTATTAACAAAAGAAGTGAAAAAAGCAATATTCACCGAGAAAAAATAACCAGCTTACCCAGAGAAACCCGTCTTGTTATTGATATCGCATTTTTTTTCTAAATGATATATAATAAATCTAAAATACTATGAATTTTTAATGTTGGCAAGGGCGCCCGAAAAAACTTTTTCAGGGGGGGGGGCAGATACCAGAATAGCGTAGATTGGAGGAGAAATAAATTCGTTACTTTAGAAATAAATTTGGGCTATAGATTTGCACATTAGGGGAGGGGGTAAAGTATAGCGGGACAGAATATATGGGAAACATATAATTTGGGCTATATATTTCCACATAAAGTGGCGGGGGGGGGGGGTAAATTATTTGGATAGTTTAAAGTCAGAAAAAAACTCTTTCTAGGTATATGGCCACTAAAAAAATTATAGAAGAATAGCGAGGTATCTGGAATTTTGTTAACTAAAAACAAAACAGTATAAAGTAAATGTAATGTTTCATTTAAGTGTTTTTCAATGTGTTAAATGTTTTTTTTCTAGTGCTTTCCTTTGAAGTTCTGATTCCAGAATAATCTACGGATTTAGTTCAGAATTCAATAATCTTTGAAAGTTTCATCTCTGTAAGTCCATCCAATCTTCAGACGTAAAATATGTTTTTGGCTAATAATTACTCATTTCCTTTTTCATGCATTAAAATAAGTAGTAAAATTAGTTTGCTTGATACCTGAGTGGTCTGACTTGCCAATACTAGTGATGAAAAGATTGCGGGTTCATTCATCAGGTTAGTAAAATTTTGTGTATACTTATTAAGTTTATGGAAAAAAGCAAGAAGTAAATTAGTAATCTTAATATTCAACCTTAATAAAAAAAACAAAGTTTCGAAATAAGGAGCAATATTAAAAATTCAAATGAACAGAAATTGTTCTGTATGTGAGGGGGTTGCCCTTTCCTCAACCCTTCAAACCGTCAAGTCTTCAAACCTTAAAGTCTTAGAATCCTCTGAAAATACTTCTTATTCAAATTCAACGGCCTTTCTGCTTGAGCAGTCTTTCTTGAATTTGAAAATTATTCTAACTTTAGTGTGGAGAATGACGGCTGAGGAAGGAGCAGCCGCTCTCACATAGATACCAAAATGTCCGTAAACCTGGTAATAGAAAATCAGTGTGCTCGGGACCACTACATTACAAAAACGATACCTGGCCTGCTGTAGTCATTAAAATTTTGGTCTAGTTACAGTTTGGGTATCGAAACAAATGTCTTTGACCATTAAAAGAACCAGTGAACTCGATACCCTTAGAGTACAAAAACATATCTCTTCCAATTTTATATTATAATCCATGTAAGAACTTGGTTTATTAGACATCATGTCACTTCAAGCTCCCTTCAATTATTGAACAAAATACTTGGCAATCGAAACAGGAATTTCCTTATTGCCGAAAATTGAGATCACGTCATGCGTATAGGGCTCTGCTTGTATCAATTGAATGGTTTCTTCGAGAAAATAAACTTGGCCATAAAATCTCTTATCGCCCGGAAATTGAGATAACGCCATGTGTATAGGGCTGCGCCTGTACCAATTGAATGGTTTCACTGAGAAAATAGGCATGTAATGTCTCCAGAAAATGTTATGGCTCTCCTACAAGTTTAGATGGCTACGAAGGGCTAGCAACTCGAATTGCACATTGGGATAGGGCTGCGCTCAAAGTCATTGAGGGGATACAAGGGGTTAGCAACTCCAATAGGACATCGGGATAGGGCTGTTGTTACAGTACCATTCCCCATACTACCTATATAGCCCCAGAGGCATAGTTACTGGAGGTTTCAACTATGTTGAATCGAATGGCCGTCTGAAAATTTTAATCGGACATTTTTAGGGGGAAAAGGGCGTGTGACGGAAGCTAGTTGCGCTCCAATCTTTTGGGTCATTTAAAAAGGGAACTAGAACTTTTGATTTCTGGTCGAACAAGCCTTCTTTCAATCTTATAGGATAATCGGTTCGATACGATCACCCCTGGAAAAAGCAAAAAAAAAGCCAAAAAAATATGTATATATACAATATATACATACATTCATGATCTTTCGTCTGGCAAACGAAAATACAAAATTACACGTTTTTGTAGATGGGAGCTTGAAACCACTATAGAAGGTTTTCTGATATGCTGAGTCTGACGGTGCAAACTTTATTAAGATTCTTCGGATTGTTGGGTATGTTTTCCCTTTTTTGAAAATCGCGGACATTTTCTCAGGTTTTAAATTAACTTTAAATTTAATGAATTTTATATTATTGGAATCAGCATAAAAGCCGATTATTTTGATGTATTTATTGTTATCAAAATTTGATTCGCAAAATTTGAGTTTCGCTTGCTATTGAGCCGAGTCATTTTTACTTACAGTTGGTTACCACAAACTGTTTAAAAATTATGTTATTCTCGTTATTGGATGGACGTTATTGGGTCTTACTAAAAATAAATTTCGTTTACTTTTAATGCGCATATTGCGGATCATGTTTGCTGGGTAGATATAGCATTCAGAGGAGTTAGCTCAAGGTCGTTAGAGCATTTATTGAAATGCTTACAAAGAGTTCTTTGACATATCCCATCATGGTGTATAGTAAGTTAGTCCCGAGGTTAGTCCCATACAAAATTTTGCTATCGTCCCTGCATTATTCACAGAGCTTCTAACTAGTTTTAGTTAAATCTATGCTCCGCCTAGTTTCTTCACAGGGTGCCATTCTGTCATAGGGTGTCCATTTTCCGGTGGCACCAAAATTATAAAAATAATTTGTTTTGTTCCAAGTCCTTCTGTAAATCTTCTTATTAATGCCCTAAATTCCTCCCAGATGAGAAGCCGCCTAACTTTTGACGGGTAACTACATTTGATGAACTTCATATGCTTTGAGTTCCGTTCGGATTGTAGTTACAATTGGAGTTGTTCGAAGTTCGTGAATGTCGACGTTCACCGGTGAATATCCAAAATACCTTTTTTCTTCTTGGATTTAGCCACCCTTGTTTAATGCAAGGTTTGATGATGACATGTTAGGTTAGGTTGGGTTAGCTCTGGGTTTTAACCCATTTCTGACATTTGTAACCAAATTTAACCTAACCTAAACTAATATAATCTAACCTAGCCTAACTTAAACTTTTACCATCATAGCTTGCAAAAGACTTAAAATAGCTGACTTGCAAATCTAATTGAATCTAACCAAGAAAAAGGAATTTCGGACATTCACCGGTGAACTTCGACATTAGCCAGATTTCGGATTTTAACGGTAACATATATATATTCATCAGAGTATGGTCTTGGTTACTATTGGCATGGATCACTCTTTGTTTACCATTCATTACCATGAACAAACTGATTCCTTTTGTTTGTCATATTTTTAAATACGTGCAGTTGGCATTTTCTGAAACGAGTAATCAGGGTCTTAATGGGCCCCATGACTACAGGCCGATGCAATTAAATATTAGTTATAAAGTGAAATAAATATACGAATCGAGGTTGAACAAGCCGAAAAAAAATTCTAGGCCAATGGTTAAAGACGATTACCCATGGAAAAGAGAAGTATAAAAAATTGAAAAAATGCCTTTAGAATGGTGTCGTAGCAAGGGAAAATCCAGATGCCAGTACTCATTAAACTTAAGCAAATAATGTTTTAGACCACACTGTTCATCCATTGAAAATTTAAGGAACGGGCCCAGGCAACTCTTCTCCCAAATATCTCATGATTGGTGTTATTTTTCATAAAACTGAATAATTTATATGCGTTTCGCCTGTTTTTGTTTCGATGACCAATGAAATGTGACTCAACCGAAAGCAATTTCTGTGCTTGGATCTGACCATAGATAGCCAGCATACAATACTTTTTTCTATTAAAGTTTTACCGGTCAAAATTTTCCTGATCTTACCTCCTATAGCTAAAGTTACATTTCCAAAGATCAGGTTCCCCGGAAACTTTGAATGAGAACAAGACACCTCACTGATTTATTAGCCTCCTGTTCAAATAAATCATATTTACATTCTTAACAAAATCTCCAACCAAGATATTCCCTCCTAGTCATAGATTGAAAATGATAAGCAATGGATACAGTGTTAACAAAAGCTTCCGCAAAATCTTGTCTTGTATATGCATATTATTACATACGAAAATGCAAAGTAGGCTCAAATGGCTAGCAAAATCAATCTTATAAATTTATCAAGTGTCGTATTGATACATCACTGAATTTAAAAGAATGTTTTATTAATTTCAATTTTAACTTTTCAAGTTATTGCTCATATTCTTGTAAGCACTATTGTTGTTAGAGGTTGTTCTCAAGAATTTTAATCAACGAGTTGCACATTGATTCACTTCAATTTTATCAGGTGCAGGGCAGGAGACATGGTGAAAGAACTGGGGCTGCCACTCAGGTTTTATATTTTTCAAACGCGTAAATTTTACTGAACTAATCAACGAGCAAATTATATTTTACTGGTTAGGAACACAATATATACATGCTGGCATAGGTTTCGGCTGAATTATCCAAAGGAAGAAATTCTTAGGAAACAGCTGAAAATCCGCTCGGTCTTATGCTTCAAATTTATCTGGAGCTTTCTACCTAAGGGGTTTATTTCATCCAAAGCATCTTCAAAATGCAGCATATCCATAAGCCGTACGGTGGTGATTAAACCGGGTAAATTACTAGCGCATCAACCTCGATCACATGGGCTTCAGGTTGGGGATAGAACTTATGATAGAACTGTAGAATCGAACGGAGGGAATTAGAAAGCTGATGAAATGTTCATTCAATTGGTAATTCTGAATTCTAGTGCCCTTTTAAAGATTAATTTAAACAAATGAAGCTGTTCAAGGAGAAGGAGCCATATTAAAGCATGACGATAATAAACAAATTCCTCTAATGATTCAAACTCGGACGAACTGTAATTATTATCAATAAGTAAATGAAAACCAAAACAAAAATAAATCAAAGTAAATAGACACGTAAACATAAAGATAGCAAATACCGCTATAGATCAAAAATTGCATCCGAAAAGAACAGAAATTAAATGAATAACCAGGTCTAACTTAACACGGACAGTGATAACCACAAACTGGAGTAGGGCTACTGCCCCCTAAACCTTCTAAAGTCTGTAGAGTCATTTATTTTGATCAACTGTAATTTTGTCGAATGAATGTGTAATAATAGTTTTTCAAACAGAGTTTTGTGTGAATGGAGGAGGGACATTCTTATTCGTAGCGCAAGATGAAAAAGGAGTCTTTACCACGGTACTGACCTTGTACTGAACTATGACACAAGTTTTACTTACTTGCATCAGTAATAGCGAAACGTTAAGATACCGTTTATAGTGTCCGACTGATTCTCCCAGAACATTACCACTAAGAAATATCCCCCTGCGGATATATCCCCCGTCCATAAAATCTCCCTTTCAGGGAAAATATCCCCACAGAAAGTATCCAGATCCAAATTCCTCTAACAAATATTACATTTGACGATGTAATTTTCATCAAGACCCCCAACCTTTTTCTTGGGGGGGGGGGAGAGGGGACCCATTTTTAAAAAGTGGTAAACTTTCTCAGACTCGTAGCTTTGGATGGGTACCTTAAACTTGATGAACTTTATGTATTTGGAATCACCATTAAAAGCCTATTCTCTTGACCTATGCATTGTATAAAACCTCCTTTTAATACTTTTCCGGTTACCATTACGCCAAAAAGTTCGCCATAATGGACCGAAACAGATCGAACAATTCTGGAACTTATCTCTTAATCCTCTTTTGACGATTCGCCACAGTTAAAACTTGTAGTTTCAATGATAAGAATGCTTTTTGAAAGGCTGGAAAATGTTGATACTTTATAATTTTTGAAACGCTTTGCTTGTGCATTTTGACCTGCTTGCATCTGCAAGTAAACAAAAAGACTACAAAAATTACGTCTCCCCAAAGATAGACCATAATCCCCTTTTGTTACTAAGGGGCGTATGCATCATTGGTATGAAATTGTTTTACATTTTGACGTCTTGTATGGGCCACAGTGCTTCACTAATTAAAAATTTTGGATTTTGGAAAGATTAGGAAATTTCAGATTCAGAAAATTTCTATGGGGGAAATCCTTTGCAGGGGGTATTTTTTTGGGGGGGGGGATTTCCAAGGGTGAATTATCATGGGAAGAGTTGTCCACGGGAAGAATTTTGCAGGCAGAAATTTTCCTCCGGGGGGGGGGATTATGGGTGAGGGAATAAGCCTAGAATCACCTTTTATAGCTATGGGAAAGCCTTACGTTAATAGGTCCTGTCTTTATTTTAGTTTTCCTTAATACCTCTGTCTATACTTCTTTTTTTTAACCCAAAACTGGACAGAAAACGTCCAACCCCGTGCACAGCAATGCATCTAATCGAAAATCTGTTAAACCAACAAAAAACAGGACAATTTATGAAGACCTTAGGAGTATTGTGTAAATCAAAAGATTTCAGATTTTCCCTCGACGTTGGAACCTCCGCAGCTCCACTCTCTCCGATCAATATGATATCATTTCAGACTCTAATATTTACTTAGTAAAAAGTATAGAGATTTATCGCAACCGCTCAAGATCATTTTATTCAACAAGTGATTTTTGATCATTCCTAAGATTCATTATCAATTGAGTTTTCCTAGTTTGCCTAGCATTTCAGTTTTCTTCCCTTTTAAACTAGTGGAATCGATACTTGATAAGTAAGTATCGCAAGTTTACTTCCTTCAAACGCTTGAATTTTTGTAGTAATTAATTTGCGATGACTTAGCGTAAGGGTGCGTCTTTATTAGGCAAGCATACTATATTAAATCCCAAAGTTATGTTCAGTCACTTGGTGGTATGTAGAAAAAAATATTAAAATTCTTGACATCTCAGGTTATGGATGATGATTTCCGACCACTAGTAGCAATAGTAAGGAGTTACAAACTTGTTTTCACTTCCGGTGAATGGTAAAATGTACCTTGAAAGGTGTTGATATGCTTATGACTTCATGAAACCTTAACAAAAATCATTCAGTGAAAATAATAGAGAAACAGAATTAGCTGTCATTAAGAGTTTTTTGGGTGGACAAACTAAAAGTTAGACAGTGTTTGTAAGGGACTAGTAACTCAAATTTATTCGTGTGTTTTGAATAAACAAATATTGTCTGTTGTATATTCATAGCTTCGCGCCTTATAAGCTTCATGCTAGTTTGTCAATTAGGGGGAGGGGGAATTGTTCCCTATATTTTTGCCCTTTTAAATTTGAAAATATAACTGCACGTTTTCACTGAAAATGCAACCTACTGCAAAATACTATGCAACCTACTGCAAAATACTTGATAACTTCAATTCAAAATCAACGGATTTTGTAGGCAATGGATCGTGCCTTATAAGCTTCATGCTAGTTTGTCAATTAGGGGGAGGGGGAATTGTTCCCTATATTTTTGCCCTTTTAAATTTGAAAATATAACTGTACGTTTTCATTGAAAATGCAACCTACTGCAAAATACTATGCAACCTACTGCAAAATACTTGATAACTTCAATTCAAAATCAACGGATTTTGAAGGCAATGGATCGTGCCTTATAAGCTTCATGCTAGTTTGTCAATTAGGGGGAATTGTTCCCTATATTTTTGCCCTTTTAAATTTGAAAATATAACTGTACGTTTTCATTGAAAATGCAACCTACTGCAAAATACTATGCAACCTAATGCAAAATACTTGATAACTTCAATTCAAAATCAACGGATTTTGAAGGCAATGGATCGTGCCTTATAAGCTTCATGCAAGTTGGTCAATTAGGGGGAGGGGGAATTGTTCCCTATATTTTTGCCCTTTTAAATTTGAAAATATAACTGTACGTTTTCACTGAAAATGCAACCTACTGCAAAATACTATGCAACCTACTGCAAAATACTTGATAACTTCAATTCAAAATCAACGGATTTTGAAGGCAACGGATCGTGCCTTATAAGCTTCATGCTAGTTTGTCAATTAGGGGGAGGGGGAATTGTTCCCTATATTCTTGCCCTCTTAAATTTGAAAATATAACTGTAGGTTTTAATTGAAAAATAACATTCGGTGAAAAATTTAAAAAAAACACAAACTTACCCCCCCCCCCATTCGAAAAAATTTCCCCTCATTATTCCGTAAATCGAAGTCACTGCCTTCCTGCTTTGTTTCGAAAACTGTTTGTTTTTCCCCAGCTCCCTCTACGCTACTCAATTGTCAGCATTAACCACAGTTCATATAATTATCAGATAATTATATGAACTGTGGCATTAACGAATAAACCAACTATGTACCTCCTTAGTTTTGGCTTAGACAGTACCTGACCAATACCTGTGTCTTGTCCAAGGGGAAAAAAGAAAAAGAAGGAGACATATGAATGAAACATAGACTGATAAGATTTTTTCGGGTTCAAACCTCCAGTTCAGGATTTAAGACCACGCTGATTCCTACGATGCACTTTTTATTTTGATTTGCCACTCTTTCTGAATGAATGAATGATTTTTATTACACATCTTTAAAAATACAAAAAAAGTAAAAATGGATTAGAGAGAAAATGAACAGAAAACAACAACACATCAAACAAATGAGAAACTTAAATTTATACTTCAAAAACCAATGGAAAAACTAATTACATAAAAAGACAACCATTACACTGTACTAACTATCGCTTCAAACATACTATGCGTTGGGTCTAAAGATTTCAGGAACTTTTCCCTCCTGGTCACGATCACGACGAAGGGGTCATCGAGTCCGTAACGTGATGAAATCTGGCGGTTTCTTTGCCAGGGGGGAAGGCTAAGCAGATATTTTGCAAACTTATAGAACACTGTACGGATTGTTTTTTTTTATCATCAACATTGAACAAAGACCAGAAAGGTGACAAAGCTAAGACATGAGTGGTGGCAAAGGAATTGAAGATCCGTGATAGAATGCGGCGGTTATATAGGCGTTTGCATGATAAAATCATCCCATACGCTTTTTGGACTTTCTGTTTGAAATCATTTATTAGACAGGACCGGGTAGCTTTAAGATTAGACCCAATTGGCAATATTTATTTCGAAATTCCCATAAATTTGTTTTTGTCATTTCTTTTTATTTTTAAGCTAAACGCAGATAATAATTACGGTACTCGTCTGTTAAACGGATCACACTCAAGAATTACGCTGTCTAAGATCGGACAAAAACCAGTTTGCCTCTCTAGAATTGGTTATGATTTGTTTATTTTGAGTGAGAAAACTACGAGGTAAGTCTAATTTCATATTTTATTTTTAGAAGTGGTTAGGGGTTAGGTTAAGTTAGGTTAGGTATTTGATATAATGCGTTCTGGGCGGTCTTCTTTCAATGATTCTTTGTCGTAGTTTTCATATTTTTTTTAAAAGTATCGTATTGTTATAATGTTTAGGTATATTTCATTAGGATTAACCTAACTTCACTTCTTGGGCGTGGTCGGTATAACAGAAAAGTACCGTAGTTGCTGGTCGCCATTCCTGAATCAGTGTCAAATAACGAATCATTAACAATCAAAAAATAATTTTTAAACATTGTTTTCCGATTTCCAGCTACTATGGGCAGAGATTCGTTCTTTACAAGATTGCAGCTATTGCTGCTACCCTGATTAGGAATTCATTTTTGCTGGTCACTCAATTCTAGTGGGACGAAGATAGGAAAATTCATCAAAGATAGTAAAAACCAGGTATGAGTGGTGTCAAAAAGCCCAATCCTTAAAGAAATTACGAAATCTCATGAGATTTACAATTACGAAATCTCATAAGATAGAAATCTCATGTCTTATCAAGGAGGCACACTTGTGCCTCTATAAAGAGGCGACCCACCACAATGTTAAGCGATTTCAGGTCCTAGAGGTCGCAGAGAGACGGCGGTAATCTTATTTTGTAGCCCAAGCTCAAACTAAGAAACTTGCAAAATTTCATTCTCCTCCGACTTTATCTTCATGGGGTAAACTGGGCCGGAAGTTTGGACCCTCCCACCACAGCCCCCTTTAACGTTGTCCGATTGGGCTGAAATTTAGAGGTTAAGCTTTCCTAGGGCCCGGGAGCTTATCCTCGAAATTTCAGCTCAATCCGATCACTCCTTCCCTGTTTTCAAAAAACCAAATATAGCCACTTAAAAAATTCGGGGTGTTCCCATTTGAGCGCTTTCCCATTTGAGCGCCACGGAATTTTGTTCCATTTGAGCGCCATGGAATTTTGTTCCCATTTGAGCGCCACGGAGTACCATTTGAGCGCCAAACCCAAAATTGTGATTTTGCGGTGGATGAAGCGTGGTTTGCTGCCACATTGACCTGTAGAAATATTTATTGCCACGAAGACAACGAACAAAACTGAGGATTTTATTGGGTCAATGGTTGTGAAAATAACTTCCATTTATAGTATTATAAACTAAGTAAATATATATAGTATTTATGTATACCATATATATTTACTACTAAAGGTATATACAGGTACTTATGCATTATGCGGTATCCACCGCTATATACTGTATGAGGAAAACAGACATGAAGACCCGTCGGTAAATTTTTCGCAGTTGATATTATTGACATAAGAATAAAGTAAACATACCACTCGATACCTTTTTTATGCTCTTTCCAAATAGAATAATCATTTTTTCTGATATGAATTTTACCCCCACCCCTATATATACCAATTCATGGTATTTATTTGCACATTAGGGGGTGGGCAAATTTTATTTCTGATGTTAATGGGAGTTAAGTTTAAACTTTACCCCCACCCCCTAATGTGCACATATATGCCCTGGATTGGTATACATAGGGGTGGGGGTAAAATTCATTTCCGACAAAAATGATTATTATATTTGGAAAGAGCCTAAAAAAGGCATCGAGTGGTGTGTTTACTTTATTCGTAAGTCAATAATATGATTTGCGAAAAATTTACCTGATCACCTAGCTATATCACCTAACATACGCAAAATATTATCGGGCGCTCAAATGGGACACAACTGAACTAATTAAAATACGGCGCGCAAATGGGAAATTCCCATTTGCGCGCCATGGCGCTCAAATGGGAAAGCGCTCAAATGGGATACACCCTAAAATTCATCATCATTTCTTTTTTTTTTCTTAGCCACGCCTACAGGCCACAGTTGGCAACGGATCCGGTTGAATGAGGACTCATTCGAAGCAGAATTCGACCTGTTAGGGCCTTTTGATATTTTCAGACCGAAAAAATTATCCCCCGAATTTACATTTACGAAAAACCTTAGTTTTTTTCAAATAATACAGATAAACAGTTTAGACCTGCTTTGTTATGAAAATATCTGCGCGTCAATTTTCATAACAAAGCATGTCTAACCTGTTTATGTGTATTATTTGAAAAAAACTATGTTTTCTAAAGAGTTAAAGAGGCTGAGTTACAAGGTCAACCCTTAAAACGTACAGGGATTAGGAGGCACAGTTGGGGGGGCTGTTAAAGAGGCTGAGTCACAAGTTCGAACCTTAAAACGTACAGGGATTAGGAGGCACCCTGTACGACGTGATTTGAGTATTCAGGAATTAAAAGCCTTAACACAAGAATGTTCAAGAGCGGGGGGTTTGGGGGGCGGCAGCCCCCCAACTTCAACTCCTGTCACGATCAGCTAACAGTTAGTCAAGCAATAATAAGTAATAAACTGTACAAAAACGTGCAGAAATTATTTGAAAAAAACTACGTTTTCTAAAGAGTTAAAGAGGCTGAGTTACAAGGTGGAACCTTAAAACGTACAGGGATTAGGAGGTACAGTTGGGGGGCTGCCGCCCCCAAACCCCCGCTTTCGCAGCCTTTAAATAAAAAAAAGTTTTTTAAACTGAAAGTAAGGAGCGACATTAAATCTTAAAACGAACAGAAATTATTCTGTATATGAAAGAGGCTGTGCCCTCCTCAACGCCTCGCTCTTTACGCTAAAGTTTGACTTTCTCACAACTCTTTTTTAAACAATAAAAACTTTAGCGTAAAGAGCGAGGCGTTGAGGAGGGCACAGCCTCTTTCATTTACGGAATAATTTCTGTTCGTTTTAAGATTGAATGTCGCTCCTTACTTTCAGTTTAAAAAACTTTTTTTATTTAAAGGCTGCGAAAGCGGGGGTTGGGGGGCGGCAGCCCCCCAACTGTGCCTCCTAATCCCTGTACGTTTTAAGGTTCGACCTTGTAACTCAGCCTCTTTAACTCTTTAGAAAACGTAGTTTTTTTCAAATAATTTTAGGGAAGAGATCAACAATAACATAATAGCCTCTAAGACAAATAGTCGGTTTTCGTCTTCCAAAACTGTAAAAAAAATCCCCGGTGTTAACCGTCCTTGGAATTTCCCGCTTAAATTTAACCAACAAAATTGACAAACAACAATTTCAATTACGGGTCGTTTCCATCCACATTGTTTATCACACAAAACCTTTGCTGGTTGCTAGAACACGATTGTTCATCAACAATGTCAGCAGAAAAGGCCTTACATGTATTACTGTTTACCAAAACTTACATACTTTAGTACAAATACACTAATTTCCAGAAAAAAACATTTTTAAGTTAAAAAAATGGTGCTGGTGCATTATGCGGGTCCATGAAAGAAGTCAAGTTTGCTTAATATGAAATAAAATAAAATAGGATGAATATATAATAGTTTAGAAACAAACTTGGGCTATATATTTGCATATCAAGGGGGGGGGGGGGGGGTGTGTGTAAAGCATAGCATATATTAAATACGTAACCAAACCTAACCTAGGTACCCCCCCCCTCCTAAACCCGCAAAAACAGTCGTTTAAATATTGTAAACTTGATAAGAAACCACGCTTTGCAATCAATTTAGATATCAAATACCCATTTGACGGGTCTCCATGTTAAAGCATAGAATATATAAAATACTTAACCTAGCCTAACCTAACCTAGGTACCTTCCCCCCCCCTAAACTCCAAAAAACAGTCGTTTCAATATTGTAACTCATTGAGAAACCACGGCTTTGCAATCATTTATCTATAGCGGTCTCTTGCAAATAGCCACTTTGACGGGTTTCGTGACTGGTTTCCTTGATACAGTATATAGCAGTTGGCCCACATAATGGACCAGTACCAAAAAATTAATATAAGAAACAACTTTCTTGATACGAAAGCAACATGTTTGTTAGGCGTGATGAACAGAAAGATTTATTTTAACATAGTGTAAAAAACTGCTAAAAAAGACAAATAACCAAAAAACGAGGGAAACCTCCTGTCAAAACATGTACACCTGAGGGGGAGGTCTTCAATCTCATGCCCTCGAAAAGTCTCGAGATTTTTTGGCTTTTATAATTATAAAATTTCTTATACTGTCAACATATTTCGCTTAATTTCTTGATTTTTTTGACGTTGCGTATACACCCTTTCCGCCAATATTTCAGGCCCCTTCCAAAGAAAATTTGTGTAAACGCGCCTGACGCAGTCAGTCAAATCACTGGACTAGCCTGAGTCAGGGCATTCTAGTGATTGACCTTCGCTTTTTCTAACGTTTACCTAATGTCTAAATGTAGTCATTGGCATCAAATCACAAAAGTGTATGAGGAGAAGGGTGCAAAATGCAATTTTTTAAATGAATGGAGGTGCCATTTTGTTGTTTTTCTCATATTTTTTTTCAATGGCAATACTAAATAAAGCATTTTTCGATGAAAACTCCAAAAATTGTTCTCCTCTCCAGGGGAAAAGGGGCAGAAATTGGGGGGACCATTGTCCTCCACCCAATTGGTGCCCTGAATATATTTAGAAGTGTATATGCTTCCTGATGTTAAAACATCTGCCTTTTCTACTTGCAGATACAGTTCAGTCTAGGAATTAAAGCTGTTGAGGTCAAAATTGGCCTGCTGTGTATCTTGTTTGTCTCATGAAAACTGATCAAACAACTACACGTTAACAAAAGTTTAAGAAAACCCAGAGGTTTTATTTGTTGGTTTTTCCAAACTCTAGTAAAACATTATGGGTCGTGTAATATGACAGCTCTCAAATTTTCCATAGCTGCGATATCTTTGACACATTAAAAGGAATTGTCAACCCCTGGAAAATAGGAGCCTCGTCAGCAAAGAATCTTTGAATTTTGAAGGTGTGTATCATTTCAACTTAATAATGCCGATGTCAATTGATTTGGAATTCAAACGGAACTAATAATTACCACGTTTCTGCGTCTTTTCTCGAATTCTGCATATGGCTTTTGAAGGCCTGCAAATTCTTAAATTTGACGAAGTTATTTCCTCCCCAAGGCAAGGCCTGCGACATGAGTGTCAAAAACCCTGGGTCCTTGGAATTTTCGTTCCTTTTGTTTGTACCAACGATAGTAAAAAATTACGAAGAGGATTGTTATGAATGGTAAATTACAAGCCAATAAGAGAGAGAGAGAGAGAGAGAGAGAGAGAGAGAGAGAGAGAGAGAGAGAGAGAGAGAGAGAGAGAGAGAGAGAGAGAGGGAGAGGAAGAGAGAGATGAGGGGGAGGGGTGTCCTAACTAAGCAGATTTCCCTTTCAATTAAAAAAAGTTTTAATTGATGAAGCGTTTACAGGATTTGGTAGACCTAAGGTCTTTAAAAAATAAAGGTAAAAGTGGAGATGAGAGATTTTTTACTGATTCAGAAATTAATTAAGCTAAATAAATGAAACAATCTGGGATACATGTACATCCCGAACTAGGGCCTAGAGGGTTTTTCTAAATCTCCCAGTGCAACCCTCCTTCCTCTCCTAAAATGTGAATTCCGATAAACTTCACCATGAGGATTTTATGGTCAGTCAATACAAATTTCTGAAACCAATCTACAGCCCAAATTTGGGTCTGGGGAAGTCTTTAAAGTTCTCAGCCTCTGGACCTCCATAATATTTCAAATCTGGCAGAAAATCCGGCTCAAATCTTGAAAGTGAGACAAATTCTCAGCCCTATCTCGGGTCTTATAATCAATTTTTGGGATTACTGTGCAAATGGTGCTAGAACTTTTAGATTTTTGGATAGCCACTCTTCCCTTTTTTGACAAAAACAAGAATTCGTAAAAGATGAAATTGGAACTAATTCTTAGTAGTATTGCTATAACAGTTACAACGGAGCCCACATGACGTTACTCTAACGACAGCCCTATCTCACCATACAGGCGCAACCCTATCATATCATTCAAAGTGGCCAGTTGCTATTGGATTTGCTAGTTCCTCTACGAGATTTAATATTTTTCGGAAACAATTATTCTAATCATTTCTACAACACAAAGAGGCAATACTTCCTACGACACACATATCCTCTCATTCCTACGATAGACACACCCAGTCATTCCTACGATACACATATTAGTTTAAGTATGGCCACATATCATATTCATTTAACTGCAACCATAGACATCTGGCGTTTTCGTACTTCTGGCCAATAAGGAAATTTTTGGAAGAATTATTATCTGAGTTTCGTTTGGCAAGCAGGCTATTCAATAATTGAAGAAAGTTTGAAGTGGCATGATGTGTAATAAACGAAGTTTTGATATTGTTGTAAAGTACGGTCGAGGTTGCCCGCCAGCGGTCACCAGCTGTTATAATGTAGGTTCTGGTGGGTGTGTTAATCCACCCTTTGCAGTGGGTATAGTTACGGCCCTAAGGTGAGTAAATCTCGGTAGCGTGCCTTAGGCCTTGGCCTGACTAATTATCTCGGGCGTACCAACTGAGAATTAATCGAGAAGCTTAAATAAGGTTGTATAAAGGTTGGCTGTAATATAATCCTTTTATTTATGCCACTAAAATACACAGTCTGAATATATATATATATGCCATGGGGACTTCTGGTCCCAGGTAATCAGCAATTATAAGCAATCTACGATAAAGTACAATACAATATTAGAACACTTACAATATTCCAACAATATTCCAAGGTATTTCTAAAAATCAAACGGACAGAGGTTTGCCCGGCAAATAGATTAGTACACTCTCAGTTTCAAAAATCTAATATTATATACTATAAAGTCAACCACATCAAAACCAACCAATTTACATACTTATCCAGGAAAGTAGTTAGCAACAATTTCCTTTTAAAACGTCACATAAAGGATGTTTTCTCTTATCTTAGTAAAACATTGGTATTTCAAAACTGAGCAATCTATAGTTTTTTGCGATATGAATATTTTATTTCATGTTAAATTATTTCTGCTTAATTAGATGATTACCACAGTACTCCCTTCCTTAGCAAGAGTTGTCCCAAATCTAAATATTTTTACTTTTGGAATATAAAATTTCAATTACTTTGAATATGCTTCTTATTCTGCCATTTCTTATGGATCATTCTGTGCATACAACCTCACTTGGTTTCTTTAGGGTTTGTTTTATAACCAATTGTCATGCCATGTCTGATTTTAAGGATATCAATTTTTGGGGGATTCATCCTTATTATACTCTTTTTTTCTCTTTTGTTTCATCATTTCGCCTCGAAGACAATAAATTTCTCTTTTCACACCCTTTTCTAATATGCATCTTCTCTTTTAGTTTGACCCACAGTGATTTAAGCATTTACATCAGTGTTTTTACTTAAATTTGATTTAAAGTTATATTCGAAACTATTTGATTAATTTGAGTTTAAATTTAATTCCCATTAATAATTTACTTTATTTGGATAATGTGGTTGATTTAATATTGAGTCATGGGAAAACGGGTATTGAAATGTTTCTTTATATTTGGAAGTTTTGGTACCAATGACATGAGATTAACATGTTTTTTATGCGCCTTAGGTAGAATTAAGATTTTTCTTTATAATTGGAAGTTTTGGTAGCAATTAGATGACGTTAAAAACTATTTCGTCTCTTGGCTCAATGTGCCTTAGGTCCAATTAATATTTTTCTTGATATTTGGAAGTATTCGTATCATGGACATTAAATTAAAAAAAAAATCATCTCTTGGACCCATGTGTCTGAGGTCTAATTATACCTAAAAAACAGTGATTTTCTAAGATTATTTCAATACTTTGATGTTTTGGTACCAAGGACATGAAATTAAAATATTTTTTCCTCTCTTGGATCTATGTGTCTTAGGTCGAATTAAGTTTTTTCTTTATATTTGGAATTTTTCGTACCAAAGACATGAAATTTAAAAAGTTTTTCATCTCTTGGTTTCATGTGTTTCTTCTTTATATTTGGAAGTTTTGTTATCAATGAGATGAAATTAAAATGTTTTTTCGTTTCTTGGATCCATGTACCTTAGGTCAAATTAAGATTTTCCTTTATATTTCGGAAGTTTGATACCAAGGACATGAAATTATGATGCTTTTTCGTCTCTTGCATCCATATGCTTTAGGTCGAATCAAGATTTTTCTTTATATTTGGATGATTTGGTACCAAGAACATGAAATTAAAAAGTTTTTTGTCTCTTGGGTCTATATGCCTTAGGTCTAATTAAGATTTTTTATTATTTTTGAAAGTTTTGTTACCAAGGACATGAAGTTAAAAATTTCTCCATCTCGAAAACGTTTTTTCATATCCATGAAAAAACATCACTATGAAAATTATTTTTCTGATAGAAACAATTACGACTGATATATTTATTTTATCCTCATTTTGTTTTTTCTTTTAAATATCACATGTGATTTTTTTCTGTTCTAAATATATTTACTGTGATTTTAAAACATGGAAAAAAAAGTTGAAAAAATTCCAGTTAAAATAAGAAAAAAATTAAAAATGTTCAGAATAATAAATAAATATGATTTGCCTCAAAGGCTAAGCACGTAAACAATTCGATGGCAGTGTTTATACGCATTTTAGTTTTCGTATCGCTCTTTACCGTCCCTTGAAAGTCAAGATGAATAAAAATTTCACGGAATGAGTTCCATAGTTCAAAAATGGCTAGTAGGGAGGGGTATTATTCAATACTATTGATTATATATAGTATACAAACACATAAAATTCGGTAAATGCTGCTTTTTTAGTTTTGATACTGTTCTTTACCGCTGCGCTGGATTTAGGATTCTTTGTCTGAGAGGGCGATGGTTTGGATCCTAGTGTACCCAATTATTTGGCTTGGAACGAGGGCCAGTGATGTGACTCTGTAAGCTCAGCCAGTGTTTACCCAGCTCTGAATGGGTACCTGGAGAAATCTGAGGAAGATAAACAGAAGGGTGTGCAAAAGCGCAGGATGGTTGGGCCCCAACCCCCATTTCGCTTCCTGGCTGAAGGACCAAAGCAACGGAGATCAGCACCACCGATAGGGACTGTAAAGTCAAATTCCATATGATTTACCTTTACCTTTCTTTACCGTCCCCTGAAGCTCCAAGTTCAAAATATGCCACAGGTTAAATTCGGTATCTTAAGAATGACTAGTAGGGATAGGTGTTCTTAAACCTAGAGATTATATACTTAAAACTCGATAACTAAAGGGGATTTTAAATGTCTATGGATAAACCAAAACTGTATGAAAAGAATTTTTGAGATCGAAACATGCTTCATTAACCATCAACAGAATATGGTTGCGCAGCAAGTACCTCAAATCATCGTGCTATGCATAATCTCGGAGTGGTGTCAAAAATAGTGCCCAAAAACAGATCACTTATAACACTTACCAAAAATACAATTGAGAAATCGATTGCGCAATTAACTTGTTATGATATTGTGACGCTTAATACCAGTTAGTCAGCGTCCCAGAAACAATACATTGATAGCCTAGAATGTATTTCTAAAATCATAATTTCATCATTAACTTGTTAGCTCAGTGGAGTAACGTGCCGTTCTTTTACCATAGGAAATCATGGTTCTCATGTTCGTTTCATACATCAGACATAAATTTAGTAAAATCAAAGGAAAACTGCTTGAAAGCTAAAATATATATCGTTAGAAAAGAAAATATGTCACCATTTATAACTATAGTTAACAATAACGCCATCTATGCCTTTGGTTATGTAGTCGGTGGCATTGGGGGAATCACCGTTAAACCTTCTTCTTGATCTTAATCTGCTAAGGATGTGCTCAGAACCATTACATTACAAACATTATACCTGGCTGGTTGCAGTCATAATCAATTATCAATAATCAATAATCGGCTCGATACCATTAGAGTACAGATATATCTTTACCAAATGTATATTAGAATTCATGTCAAAACTTCGTTTAGAAGACATCATGTCTCTTCAAACTCTCTTCAATTATTGAATAATATACTTATCAAGTGAAATTCAGATAATAATGCTTCCAGAAATTTCCTTATTGTTCTGGCAGTGCCATAACGTCAGATGTGTATGGTTGCACTTAAACTAATGTGATCTATGGCCGTTTAAACTGCAAACAATAATTTGGACGGTCTTTCTCTCATATCAGAGTATTTGGTAAAGATAACTCTATAGACCCGCTTTGAATTCATGACGATATTAAAGAAAGAATGCAATTCCGAGAATTCCTTGTCGTCCCGGAAGTTGAGGTAACTTCATACGGGCCCGCTTAAACTGCATACAATAATTTAAATGATATTTCTCTTATAACACCTGCTGGCTGTCGTGGAGTAATAGGCACCACTCGGAATGTTGGAATAGGGCACCGCTTGGCACGTTAGAATAGGGCTGTCGTTAAAGGTATTAACCCAATACTACTGCAAAGGCAAAGTTGAAACTTCCAGGACTTGATGAGAGGGATGTTCTACTGACCAAAAGGCAACATTTTAATACTACTGCTTCTAGTAATACTACCACTATTATATACTATTACTAACAATATCAATGCTACTACTGTGACTTCTATTACAACTATCTATAAGGGTATGAGGTGAAATTTTCAAGGAATTTTGAGGGAGGAAGTTGAACTGAATGAAAACCAAGGCCGTATTCAGGGGGTTTAGGGGGTTTGAATCCCACTCCCCCGAGATGTTTTTCCAAATCATAAAAAGTAGCAAAAATGAATATAAGTAGCGAGGGGGTCCCAGACTTTAAGACGCCCATACAAAATTTTCATGGTATTTCTATGACGCCCTTCTTCAACAACATACCCTCTAACGTCACGACATCCCTGGCAAAATTCCAACAACACCCCTGGCAAGATTCCGACAACATGCCCTGACAAGATTCCCAGGATTCCAGGTGTTCCAGTATTCTTATATGATTAATCAGAATGTGCTCGGTATAATTCACAAGTAGCAATAAATGGGAATTCCAGATGGAGCTCCTAGTCCCTCGCACCTTTGCAATGTGGTCCCGGTTTCTACCGCTCGGCTGGCAAGATTTCGACAACATGTCCCTGTTTCCAGGTGCTCTATTAAAGGGAACACAGCTGGCGAGATTCCCATGACAAACCCCCATGGACTCCAATGACTTGCATCGAGACCCGTGGGGAATCCCTGCTTGTAACTTAACGACAGCAGGCACCTTACGCAATGATGGTTCACATATCTTATGTAAGGTAAGTGCACATCTTACGTGATGACTTTAAACACATAACCGTCACTTAATACTTTTTTGGTATTTTATTTTTCGCCGAAACATGCAAAGCATTATTTTTTTTCTTTTAAGTTAATGGCGGCGCACACTTTATGTAATGTCAGCGCTCGTTGCGTAATGACGGTGCGCAAGTTACATAATCACAGTGCACCCATCACTGTCACATAATTCTTTTTGGGATTTTATTTTTCGCCGAAACGTACGACGTGTTTATTTCTTTCTTTCAAAGTGTTTCTTCTTTTTTCTTTAGTTCCTTGTCCTCGCTGGGACTCGAAAGGTCAATTTCCTTGCCATGGAATGGCCCCTCAAGCATCAGGACTAAACTGTTGTTTCCAGTATTTTTTCTAATTCGATATATTTTATAAATAATCTAATGCGCGACACCTGAGATTTCACAATTTGTAAGCATGCTAGAACGACGTGTTTACTGCCAAACCTTGGCATGAAGACGGAAAATATCTATTTCCGTAGACAATTTCTCTTAATGTATTTTTAGTACTAGATGGGAAAGGGATGCTTAAACTATGTAAACACCTAGGTAGTAGAGACGCATCCTAAACAACAGATTTAAAGGATTAAGGCTATTGTACATAAAAAAAATCATAAAAACAAATTTACAACAATATTTAAACAATGAAAGATCAGTTAAAAAACACGACAAAGAAAAAAAAACGTGAAAAAAGGCTTTTAAAGGATTGAAATATAGGCAAAAAGAATTGTGTATTATAGAAAGGCGGAGTCTTAGCATGAATTTCCAGAGGGGGGGTTGACATTAGAGATAAATTTAAGACATATTAAGAGTTTTTAATGAAAATGCCTCGTTTCTTTGAGCCAAGACTATGAATATTTCACACTATCGTGACGATACGCCCCACCCTCTCCCTAGGATTCATTTCCAGATAACGGACTGATATTAAAGCTAAATTTAAGCCATATTAAGAGCTTTTAACGAAAATACCCCGTCTCTTTGAGCCAAGACTATGAATATTTCACAACATAATGACAATACGCCCCACCCTCTAGCAATCATTTCCAGAGGACGCGTTGATACTTTAGCAAAAGTTAAGCCATGCTAAGAGCTTTTTAGCAAAAATGCATCGTATCTTTGACTGGGATGTTAGATATCAGTCTCCCTCTGCCGAAAAAAAGGCTTTTAACCCCTCCACCTTAACTTTTGAGATGCAAAAACATATTACTCCAAGACAATAGACGCCCCCCTGGCAAACTATGGATGACATCAGGCACCCTCTAGCACTCTCATTATTCCAAATACATTTACAGATATTTTCATGATAAAAATATGTTTTAAATCCATTGATTTATTTTTTAGCAATCCACCCTCAACATGATTCCCGTCCAAGGTAATTCACGCCACCTTGGCAAACCATGGATGGCACACGACACCCTCTCAATCACCTCAGTATTCCAAAAGCATTTATAGATATTTTCATAACAAAAATATGCTTTTAAATCCATTGATTTATGTTTTAGTAATCCACTCTCAACATGATACCCCCATGACAATTAACGCTACCGTGGCAACGGAAATGCTTTTAACGAAAATGGCGCATTTATTTGTGTCAAGACTATGAATATTTCACACCATCGTACACCACTATTACAGGCCCCACCGCCAACATTTGGTAGTGTGGTTTCGTGGTTTATCCTGTCTTTGTTACCTCACTTGTTTTTTTCCAAGGGTATTTTGGAAGTTGTTTTTTCTCGTTTGAAACCTATTACTCAAGATGTTTTTATAGTGTGGTGTCATGGTTTATCTTGCCAGTGTTACCACTGTTAATGTTTTCAAAGTGCATTATGGAAGTTTTTTCGTTTGAAACATATGACTCAGAATGTTTTTTATAGTGTTGTGTCCTGCTTTATCTTGTCTGTGTTACGTTTGTTAATGTTTTCAAAGTACATTTTGGAAGTTTTCTCTTTGAAACATATGACTCAGAATGCTTTTGTAGTGTTGTGTCATAGTTTATCGTTTCTGTGTTACCTCACTTGATGTTTCAAAGTGCATCTTGGAAGTTTTCTCGTTTGAAAATATGACTCAGAATGTTTCTTGTAGTATTATTTTGTGGTTTATCTTGTCAGTGTTACCTCTCTTGATGCTCTCAAAGTGTATTTTGGAAGTTTTTTCGTTCGAAACCAATGACTCAGAATGTTTTTGTAGTGTTGTAGCATGGTTTATCTTGCCACTATTACCTCACTTGGTAATTCAAAGTACATTTTGGGAGTTTTTTTGTTTGAAACGTATGATTTAGAATGTCTTTGTAGTGTTGTGTCGTCGTTTTTTGTGTCAGTTTTAACTATGTTAATATTTTCAAAGTGCATTTTGGAAGTTCCGCATTTGAAACGTATGACTCCAGATATTGTTTTATGTTGTGTCGTGGTTTATGGTGTCAGTGTTACCTCAGTTGATATTTTCAAAGTGCATTTTGGAATTTTTTTGCTTTTTTTTTCATTTGAAAGCAATGACTCAAGATGTTTTTATAGTGTGGTGTCGTTGTTTATCTTGTCAGGATTACCACTGTTGTAACGGGATCAAAATTCAAAGCCTCAAATCTTCCAAATTAAAGTTGCCCATGTAAAATAAAATCACCCAAAATATGAACCTAAAAATTCAGGTAACCCACAGATCGAGTAAGGCTTGATCGTCCAATTTAAAAAGTAGCAAAACAAATGTCTCTTGATCGAATAAACTTTGTATTATCTTTCCCACAGAAAGTGCAGTAGCAATAAATAAATCCATTTCTGTGTCACAAAAATATGCAATAAATATCAGTGTGACCAAGTGTAACGTGACAGGCAACCAACAATGTAGTTTAAATTTTAAGAACTTGAATTTCCAAACTGTCAAGAGAAGGTAGAATTTATAATACAAAAAAAATAGGCACTAGAGATACAAAGCATGTTCATGTAATCTAGTTGCATTGTTCTGAAACTAAGTTTAGGATTATGTATTCCAATGTAACTAAGAAGTATTGTCCCTTAACAAGTTTCACCTTGATAAATTATAAGCCATCTGGAAACTAAGTGACATGTCGTTAGCAATAAAATTACAAAAGTAATACTTTGATTGTCAAGAAAAATTCCAAAATACAAATCTTATAGCTATAAATCGTATGAAAGTTGAAGTAGCCAATTTGTGTATTCCCTGTCCAATAGAAATATAGGACATACTATTGGACCAATAGGACCAAGGTAACATACTTTTTAGCAACGCCTGAATGTAACCTCTGGCGAAATTGGATAGTATAGTTAGTTAGAACTTAGCAATTTTTGAGAGTGGGTAGGCAGTCGAGAACAGTCTAATGTGAGTGAACCCATGATCTAACTATTAATAACTTTTGACAATTTGTTTGAAATCATTAATAGACCTATGTTGCATTGCATATGCTCCAGTGTATAATTTTATTCAAGCGCCTATGACAGTGAATTAAAGTGCAGATAATTTGATGTTCCTGAATCAGCTTTGTATTGCTAATGTGAGTAAAAATAAATACATTACTTTCTTGATTTTATCTCTTCATGTTAGTATTTCTCAAGATAATTAGTCCTTGTGGCTCCAACCGCTCTCTAGGAAACCTGAATCCTAGTAATCTGATTTCGACTCAGTAAGGCCATTAACATACGCTCCCCATTTGACCCGCTAATTGAATTCCCCACCGCACGAAATTCCCCCTCAAACTATGGTATAAAGTTCACATAACCTCACTATTATGGTATAAAGTTCATATAACCTCACTACAAAGAAAAATAAAACCCCCATTTGAATAAACAAAAATAAAATCTCCCCATTTGAACCTACAAGAAAGAACCCCCCATTAGAATTCTTAGGGAAACAGGAAGAAATTCCCAATTCGTGCGAAGCGTTAGTAGGAAGTACAAAACGAGAGATATTCATTCATCTTAGAAATGATCTATGGCTATTTGCTGTTCAAAAGGAAACAGTTGGGACCTTCTCTTGTTATAATAACACAGAAAGAATCGATCCAAGTTACAGAACTGAATTACTACTACAAGACGTGGGAACAATAACCATTAAACAAGGGTCTCGATTAGTAACCAAAGAAGCCACAGTACAAACACCATTGATAACCCTGAGTACGGATATAATAAGTCCTAAGGTAATCAATCTCAAACCAGTTAAATTATCGTATACTATTCCAAATATTAATACCGAAGAAGTAAAAGCCACAATATGGTCAAAAATAGAGACTGTCAAGGGACCATTACTGCTTACAAAAATAAGAGAATCTTTAGACTCCCAAATCCCCCGATTCACTAATGAAGACCAAAGATTGACGTATGTAGGAAGTAGAAACGGACTATTCTCAACAAATTTTTGGTGGAACATGCTCCTGACAATAGGCTTTGTATTCATGATTTTTCTGACTATAAGAATGTTATTAACCCTGAATTATGCAAAAATTATGAGAACACATAGAAAAAGAGCAAAGACAGATCACATCGAGTTGAGTGAGATGCAAAACCTAAACCCGGAACTCCCTGATAACCCTTAAGCCAAAAAATAATGGAAAACATGATCGAGCGAATGGGAGTAGAGGTCCTCACTCGTGCCAAGTCCAGTCCCACCTTTCTAATTATTGTTTGCCTAAACCCATTCAGCTGTAACGATAAAATATGCTTCTCATAGGCAACACGGACATAAGTAAAGATTGAATTCTTGAAAATTTATGGTAAAAATCAAACTCTCTTTAGACTAAGTAGCATCACTCAGGTGTCGTTAGATAGTCAAAAATTAATTGCAAAATTAGTCAAATGTTGAGGAACATTAAAAGTGAAATAAAAGCTGAAACATGTGCTAAATATATATATATAAGTATTATTTTTGAAATTTTCGTATTGTATTATAATCTTATACTCAATCATTTTTCTTATGATTACTGAGCTTGTCTCACAGTAATCCAATGTCGCTGCAATATGCAAAAAAAGCATTAAAATTGCTCTTATTTATTTTATCTTTAAATTTGACTTTACTCATATTAATTCAATATCGTTAGTGTGACTGATCACGACTATTACTTCAAATAATAGTCCCTTTACAATATCCTATAAATTATGTACTATTGCCGTATGTGTTTTAACTTACGTGATTGTAAAGAGCATGTGATTCTGCCTAGATATTTACATTCTAGGAAGGGTAGTAATCAGTGCAAATTCAATCATGGTATACCAGCACGCAACACAGATACAACCTAGTAGCATCTACTCTCATCATTCGTCAACCAACGATAAGTACTCACCAAATAAATCCCTGAAGGCAATACCCTGATGACAATCCCAGTTACCAAAACCTAGTACCAGGTAACACTACCTCAAACAATATCGTCAAACAGAAAAATCCCATATATATGTATTATTAAACGATTATCTAGAGAACCACCCCGACCAGTCATGTCGTAAAACTGCATAAAAATCCGTCAAATAACTATCCTTAGACGGCAAGGTCCCAAACCTTATACCAAGGACCAAGAATAATCCTGAAGTTAATCCTTCAATGATTATGTATCTTAAACCCCAAGTCAAAGACAATATGTTGAAACAAGATTCCAAGTTTAAGTTTTGACCCTACCCAATCATTATTAGATGTCGCAAAAACAAATCATCCTCCATGAAAAGAAAAGATAAACATGAACAACATTGTGGGAAACACAAACTATGCTAAATTTTCCCAAAATGAAGTGTCCAGAAGAGAGACCCAACCCAGTTATTAAAATTATAATCCCAGCGATTAATCCATCAATGATTGTGTATCATTAAACCAGGAATAAAAGACAATACGTTGAACCAAGACCCTAAGATCAAGTTGATCCAATCATAATTACCTTTACATGTCGTAACGCAGCCCTTTGCTAAAATAAAAGAAGGGCCGAACGTAAACAATTTACTGGAAACATAAACTAAACGCGTATTAAATTTGCCTGAGGATAGAAGTGATCAGAAGAGATGCCTAGCCCAGTTATCAAGATACTCATCCCCTTTAATTAATTCCCCAAGTGATATGTACCTATTAAAAATTTCAACGACTCTATAACACCAAATCCTCGTATATGATGTGACAAACCACGCACGGACAATTTTGTGCAAGAATTCATACTTATGAACATTTTAAATGCTTATCCCAAGAAACAAGTGCCAAAAAGTGAAACACCACGAAGAAAAACCATGAACAATTAGCCGAATCAGTAATTAATTTATCTGAAGCCCAAAAAAAAGTAACAACATATGGGAATATTATGGCCATGTAAAATTATGAAGTAAGTGTGAAATCTTATGTATCTATGATGTAACTTCAATTAATATTGAAAAAATTTTCATAAAACAGATGAAACAAGTGCATGCTACATTATTCCAGTGTTGTAATCAGATATTAAGTTAAAATCTATCAATATGTCAAATTTGTTTTTTTGCAAATTATTTTAATTCATATATATCAGTGTGTTAAAATTTAGATGTAATAAGATGCTCTTAGAAGTCAGTTGCTTACAGTATCCGTAAGGCGTCAGGTGGAAGCAATATGTAGAATTAGAAATAAGGAACACATAATTTCATTATTTATATTATATCAGGTTGTAGAATAGTAAAGCATCAGGTGGAAATATTATATATTTCCACCTGACGAATTAGAAATAGTGACCGTGAAATTTCATTCTTTATATCATAACATATAGTATAGTAATTGTCTTATCAAAAGTAAGATAATTGAATGATACAGAAATATTTATATATCAGGTGGAGGTATTTTCAGTATTAGCTGGAGGAAAGTAATATTTACATACTTAATCATATAATACATTAGTCAGTAGAAACTATTTGGCCCTTTCACCAAATAAAGCGAATAGGTGATGGATCTTTAAGTAATGTTTTCATATATATTGTCAAATAAAGCAATCAGGAATATGAAAAAAAATATACGTCTTACTATATGTGAGTTAATTCAAATAATAAGTGCCAAATTAAAAAAAATTAACAATGATAAAACGAGATCAAAATTCAAAAAAAAGATATCATGGTCTACCTTGCAACTATAACCTCATTTGATGTTTCAAAATGCATTTTGGAAGTTTTTTTTCGTTGGAAAACAAAATGTTTTTTATAGTGTTGCGTCGTGGTATATCTTGTCTGTGTTCCTGTGTTAATATTTTCAAAGTGTATTTCGGGAGTTTCTCGTTTGAAACGTATGACTCCAGATATTGTTTAGTGCTGTGCTGTGGTTTATCGTGTCAGTGTTATCTCAGTTAATATATTAAAAGTGCATTTATGAAGTTTTTCGTTCGAAACAAATGACTCAGAGTGTTTTTATAGCGTTGTGTCATGGTTTTAATGTTAGTATTACCTCAGTTATTGTTTTCAAAGTGCATTTTGGAAGTTTCTCGTTTGAAAACATGATTCCAGATACTTTTTAGTGTTGTGTCGTTATCTACCTTGTCTGTGTTACCTCTGTTGTGTATTTTGGAAGTTTTTCGTTTGAAACGTATGACTCGGAATATTTTATAGTGTTGAGTAGTGGTTTCTCCTGTCATTATTACCTTTCTTGAAGCTTTAAAAGTGTATTTTGGAAGTTTTTTCGTATGAAACATTTGACTTAGGATATTTTTGTGGTGTTGTGTCGTGGTTTATCTTATCACTATTACCTCTGTTAATGTTTTCAATGTGCATTTCGGAAGTTTTCTCGTTTGAAACATATGACTCAAGATATTTTTGTAGTTTTGAGTCGTGGTTTATCCTCTCTGTGTTACCTTAGTTGATGTTTCAAAGTATATTTTGGAAGTTTTTACGTTTGAAATATTTGGCTCAGAATGTTTTCCTAGTGTTGTTTCGCGGTTTATCTTGTCACTTTTACCTCTCTTGATGTTTTCATAGTAAATTTTGCAAGTATTTTTGTTTGAAACATATTGCTCAGGATCTTTTTATAGTGTTGTGTCATGGTTTTTCTTATATATGTTACCTCAGTTGACGTTTTAAAAGTACATTTTGGAAGTTTTTTCGTTTGTAATGTATAACTCAGAATGTTTTCCAAGTGTTGTGTCGTGGGTTGTGTGTTGTCTGTGTTACCTTTGTTGGTATTTTCAAAGTGTTTTTTGAAAGTTGTGTGGTTTAAAATGAATGACTCAGAATGTTTTAATAGATTTTTGTCGTGGTATATCTTGTCTCTGTTACCTGAGTTGATGTTTTAAATTAAATTTTTTAAGTTTTCATTTGAAATGTATGACTCAGAATTTTTTTGTAATATTATATCGTCATTTATATTGTCAGTATTACATCTCTTAATTTGTTCACAGTTTGTTTTGGATTTTTTTAGTTTTGTAATATAGGACTCTAAATTTTTTTCTTCTTGTAGTGTTACCTTGTGGTTTATCTTGTCAGTATTATCTCAACCGATTTTTCAAAGTGCATTTCGGAAGTTTCTCGTTTGAAAAGTATGCCTCGGGTTGTTTTTATAGTGTTTTGTAGTGGTTATCTTGTCTATGTTAACTCTCTTGATGTTTTCAAAGTGCATTTTAGAAGTTTTTCATTTGAACCGTATGACCTAGGATGGTTTTTGTAGTGCTGTATGGTGTGTTTATCATGGGTTTTACTTTATATGACCCTTTAGAAATGCATTTTAGAAGTTTTTAGTTTGAAACGTGTGACTCAGGATGTTTTTATAGTGTATGTTTTTTTGTAATGTTATCTCGTGGTTTATCTTTTCAGTGTTACCTCTCTTGATGCGTTCAAAGTATATTTTGGAAGTTTTTCGTTTGAAACGTATGACTCAGAATATTTTATAGTGTTGAGTAGTGGTTTCTCCTGTCATTATTACCTCTCTTGAAGCTTTAAAAGTGTATTTTGGAAGTTTTTTCGTATGAAACATTTGACTTAGGATATTTTTGTGGTGTTGTGTCGTGGTTTATCTTATCACTATTACCTCTGTTAATTTTTTCAATGTGCATTTTGGAAGTTTTTTCGTTTGATACATATGACTCAAGATATTTTTGTAGTTTTGTGTCGTGCTTTATCTTCTCTGTGTTACCTTAGTTGATGTTTCAAAGTATATTTTGGAAGTTTTTACGTTTGAAATATTTGGCTCAGAATGTTTTCCTAGTGTTGTTTCGCGGTTTATCTTGTCACTTTTACCTCTCTTGATGTTTTCATAGTAAATTTTGCAAGTATTTTTGTTTGAAACATATTGCTCAGGATCTTTTTATAGTGTTGTGTCATGGTTTTTCTTATATATGTTACCTCAGTTGACGTTTTAAAAGTACATTTTGGAAGTTTTTTCGTTTGTAATGTATAACTCAGAATGTTTTCCAAGTGTTGTGTCGTGGTTTGTGTTGTCTGTGTTACCTTTGTTGGTATTTTCAAAGTGTTTTTTGAAAGTTGTGTGGTTTAAAATGAATGACTCAGAATGTTTTAATAGATTTTTGTCGTGGTATATCTTGTCTCTGTTACCTGAGTTGATGTTTTAAATTAAATTTTTTAAGTTTTCATTTGAAATGTATGACTCAGAATTTTTTTGTAATATTATATCGTCATTTATATTGTCAGTATTACATCTCTTAATTTGTTCACAGTTTGTTTTGGATTTTTTTTAGTTTTGTAATATAGGACTCTAAATTTTTTTCTTCTTGTAGTGTTACTTTGTGGTTTATCTTGTCAGTATTATCTCAACCGATTTTTCAAAGTGCATTTCGGAAGTTTCTCGTTTGAAAAGTATGCCTCGGGTTGTTTTTATAGTGTTTTGTAGTGGTTATCTTGTCTATGTTAACTCTCTTGATGTTTTCAAAGTGCATTTTAGAAGTTTTTTGTTTGAACCGTATGACCTAGGATGGTTTTTGTAGTGATGTATGGTGTGTTTATCAAGGGTTTTACTTTATATGACCCTTTAGAAATGCATTTTAGAAGTTTTTAGTTTGAAACGTGTGACTCAGGATGTTTTTATAGTGTGTGTTTTTTTGTAATGTTATCTCGTGGTTTATCTTTTCAGTGTTACCTCTCTTGATGCGTTCAAAGTATATTTTGGAAGTTTCTCGTTTGAAACGTAAGACTCAGAATCTTTTCGTAGTGTTGTGTCGTGGTTTGTCTTGTCAACGTTCCCTCTCTTGCTGTTTTCAATGTGTATTTAGGATTTTTCTCATTTGAGAAAAATCCAAAACCTAACCAGGCTAGATTAGGTTAGATGACGCGTCACCTAACCTAACGTAGCCTAAGCCAGTCTGTTTAGTTTAGGTTCTGGATTTTTCTCGAATGAGAAAAATACAAAATGCACTTTGAAAACACCAAGAGAGGTAACATTGACAAGACAAACCACGACACGAGAAACTTCTAAATTGTGCTTCTAAAACACCAGATAAGGTAACACACATGATAAACTACGATACAGCACTACAAAAACATCCTGGGTCTTACGTTTCAAACGAAACAACTTCCAAAATGCACTTTTAAAACATCAAGAGAGTCAACATAGACAAGATAACCACTACAAAACACTATAAAAACAACCCGAGTCATATTTTTCAAACGAGAAACTTCCAAAATACATTTTGAAACATCGGTTGAGGTAATGCTAATAAGATAAACCACAAAATAACACTACAAGAAAAAAAATTTAAGTCATATATTATAAAACTAAAAAAATTCCAAAATGCACTTTCAACATATCAATAGAGGTGACACTGACAAGGTAAATCACGACATAATATTACAAAAACATTCTAAGTCATAAATTTCAAATGAAAAACTTCCAAAATATACATTAAAACATCCCAGACAAGATAAACCACGACACAAATGTTTCAAACGAAAAACAAATTTCAAAATGAATTTTGAAACATCAGCTAGGGTAACACAGAGAAGATAGACTATGACTCAACACTGAAAAAATATCTGGAGTCGTATGTTTCAAACGAGAAACTTCCAAGATGCACTTTGAAAACATTAACAGAGGTAATAGTGATAAGATAAACCACAACAAAACACTACAAAAATATCCTAAGTCAAATGTTTCAAACGAAAAAACTCTATAAACATATTCTTTTACAAAATGAACTTTGAAACATCAACTAAGGTAACACAGAGAATATAAAGCACGACACAACACAAAAAATATCTTGAGTCATACTTTCAAACGAGAAAACTTCCAAAATGAATTTGAAACATCAACAGAGGTAACAGAGACAAGATAGACCACGACACAACGTTAACAAATATCTGGAGTCATACTTTTCGAACGAGAAACTTCCAAATGCACTTTGAAAACATCAACTGAGGTAACACAGACATGATAAACCATGACACAACACTATAAAAGCATTCTGAGTCATATGTTTCAAATGAAAGACTTTGAAAGTCCAAAATGCACTTTGAAAGTATCAACTCAGGTAACACTAACAAGATAAACCATGACACAACCCTTAAAAGTATCTGGAGTCACACGTTTCAAAAGAGAAAACTTCCAACATGCACTTCGAAACATCAACAGAGGTAACACAGAAAAGATAAACCATGACATTACACTATAAAAAAATCCTGAGTCATATGTTTCAATGAAAAAACTTCCAAAATTCACTTTGAAAACATCAGCTGAGGTAACACTGACATGATAAACCATGACACAACACTATAAAACACTCTGTGTCTTATGTTTCAAACGAAAAGACTTCCAAAATGCACTTTGAAAATATCAACTGAGGTAATACTGACACAATAAACCACTATACGACAGTAAAAAATATCTGGAGTCATATGTTTCAAATGATAAACTTCCAAAATGCATTTTGAAACATCAAATGGGGTAATAGTGGCAAGATAAACCATGATACAACACTACAAAAAACATTCTGAGTCATATATTTCAAACGAAAAACTTAGAAAATGCACTTTGAGAGCATCAAGAGAGTTAACACTGACAAGATAAACCACAACACCACACTACAAGAAGAATTCTGAGTCATATGTTTCAAACGAGAAAACTTCTAAAATGAACTTTGAAAAAATTAACAGAGGAAACACAGACAAGATAAAGCAGGACACAACACTATAAAAAACATTCTGAGTCATATGTTTCAAGCAAAAAACCTCCATAATGCACTTTGAAAATATTAACAATGGTAACACTGACAAGACAAACCACGACACCACACTATAAAAACATCTTGAGTCATAGGTTTCAAACGAAAAAGAAATTTCTAAATTACACTTTGAAAATATCAACTGAGGTAACACTGACACGATAAACCACGAAACAACACTAAAAATATCGGTAGTCATACATTTCAAACGAGAAACTTGCAAAATGCACTTTGAAAATATTAACATAGGTAAAACTGACACGAAAAACGACTACACAACACTAAAAAACATTCTGAGTCATACTTTTCAAAGGAAAAACTTCCAAAATATACTTTGAAACATCAAATGAGGTAATAGTGGCAAGATAAACCATCATACAACACTACAAAAAAACATTCTGAGTCATATGTTTCAAACGAAAAAACTTCCAAAATGCACTTTAAAAACATCAAGAGAGACCACTGACAAGATAAACCACGACACAACAATACAAGAAGATTCTGAGTCATACGTTTCAAACCAGAAAACTTCTAAAATGAACTTTGAAAAAATTAACAGAGGAAACGCAGACAAGATAAAGCAGGACACAACACTATAAAAAACATTCTGAGTCATATGTTTCAAGCAAAAAACCTCCATAATGCACCTTGAAAATATTAACAATGGTAACACTGACAAGACAAACCACGACAGCACACTATAAAAACATCTTGAGTCATAGGTTTCAAACGAAAAAGAAATTTCTAAATTACACTTTGAAAATATCAACTGAGGTAACACTGACACGATAAACCACGAAACAACACTAAAAATATCTGTAGTCATACATTTCAAACGAGAAACTAGCAAAATGCACTTTGAAAATATTAACATAGGTAACACTGACACGAAAGACGACGACACAACACTAAAAAACATTCTGAGTCATACGTTTCAAACGAAAAAACTTCCAAAATGTTCTTTGAGAGCATCAAGAGAGGTAACACTGACAAGATAAACCACAACACCGCACTACAAGAAAAATTCTGAGTCATATGTTTCAAACGAGAAAACTTCCAAAATGGACTTTGAAAAAATCAAGAAAAGTAACACAGAGAAGATAAACCACGACACAACACTACTAAAAACATTCGGAGTCATACGTTTCAAGCAAAAAACCTCCATAATGCACTTTGAAAATGTTAACAATGGTAACACTGACAAGACAAACCACGACACCACACCATAAAAACATCTTGAGTCATAGGTTTCAAACGAAAAAGAAATTTCTAAATTACACTTTGAAAATATCAACTGAGGTAACACTGACACGATAAACCACGAAACAACACTAAAAATATCTGTAGTCATACATTTCAAACGAGAAACTTCCAAAATGCACTTTGAAAATATTAACATCGTTAAAACTGACACAAAAAACGACGACACAACACTACAAAAACATTCTAAATCATACGTTTCAAACAAAAAACTTCCAAAATGCACTTTGAAACACCAAATGAGGTAATAGTGGCAAGATAAACCATCATACAACACTACAAAAAGCATTCTGAGTCATATGTTTCAAGCAAAAAAACTTCCATAAAGCACTTTAAGAACATCAACAGAGGTACCACTCACAAGAAAAACCACGACACATCAATACAAGGAATATTCTGAGTTACATTATTCAAACGAGAAAACTTCCAAAATGAACTTTGAAACATCAAGTGAGGTAACAACACAAAAACGACAAATCATGACACAACACTACAAAATCATTCTGAGTCACAGGTTTCAAACAAGAAAACTTCCAAAAGTCAAAGAAACGATGCAAATTCGTTAAAAAGCTCTTAATATGGCTTAAATTTTGCTCTAATATCAACGCACCCTATGGAAATGATTCCTAGGGGGTGGGACGTATCGTCACTATGTTGTGAACTATTCATAGTCTTGGCTCAAAAAACGAGGCATTTTCGTTAAAGCTCTTAATATGGCTTAAATGTAGCTCTAATATCAGTCCTTTCTCTTGGAAATGAATGCTAGGGGTAGGGTGGGGCGTATTGTCAAGATGGCGTGAAATATTCATAGTCTTGGCTCAAAGAAACGGGACATTTTCATCTACAGCTCTTAATATTGCTAAAATTTATCTCTAATATCAAGCCCCCCCCCCTCTGGAAATGCATGCTAGGACCCCTGCCTTTCTATAATACACGGTTCTTTTTGCCTAAATTATGATCCTTTAAACCGTTTTTTTATGTTTTATTTTTGTTTGTCGTGTTTTATAACGGCTTTTTCATTGTTTTAATATTGTTGTAAATTTTTTTTTATAAAAAATAATTATATACAATAACCTTAATCCTTTAGATATGTTGTTTATGATGCATCTCTAATACCAAGGTGTTTACATAATTTAAGCATGCATTCCCCCTTCATTACTAAAAATACATTAAGAGCAATAATTTTGTCTTGAAATAGATATTTTCCGTTTTCATGCCAAATTTTGGCTGTAAACACCTCGTTCTAGCATGCTTGAAAAATTTAAAATCTCAGTTGTTGCGCAATAGGTTGTTTCTAAAATATATTGAGATGGACAAAATAGAGGGAATAGCAGTTTAGTCCTGATTCTTGAGGCGGTATTCCATTGGAAGGAAGTTGACCTTTCGAGTCCCAGAGAAGACAAAGAACTAAAGAAAAAAAAGAGAAGAAACGTTTTGAAAGAAAGAAAAAAAAATGCGTTGGACGTTCAGCGAAAAATAAAATCCCAAAAAAGCATTATGTGACAGTGATGGTTGAGCTGTCATTATGTAACTTGCGTGCCGTCATTACACTACGTATGCTGACATTATATAAAGTCTGAGCCGCCATTAAGTTAAAAGAAAGAAAAAATACTTTGAACGTTTAGGCGAAAAATTATATCCCAAAAAAGTATTATGTGATAGTGATTTGTGCATTGTCATTACGTAAGATGTGCGTCGTCCTTACTTAAGTTATGTGAATCGTCATTGCGTACGATGTTTGCTGTCGTTAAGTTACAAGCGGGGATTCTCCACGGGTCCTGACGCAAGGTTACATAAATATCGGGTCATCCATATTACATTCGACCGTTTAAAATGGCTTGAGTCGTGTTAAGTCATTGGAGTACAGGGGGTGTCATGGGAATCTCTTCAGCTGTGTTCCCTTTAATTGAACACCGGGAAACAGGAACATGTTGTCGGAATCTTGCCAGCCGAGTGGTAGAAGCCGGGACTGCATTGCACAGTTGTGAGGGCCTAGGAGCTCCACTTAGAATTCCCAATTATTGCTACTTGTGCATTATACCGAGCACACTCCGGTTAATCATATAAAAAATACTGGAACACCTGGAAATCCGGGAATTTTGTCAGGGCATGTTGTCGGAATCTCGCCAGGGATGTTGTCCGAATCTTGCCAGGGATGTCCTGACGTCAGATGACATGTTGTAGAAACAGGGCGTCATAGAAATCCCATGTTAATTTCGTATGGGCGTCGTAGAGTCTGGAATCCCCTCACTACTAATATAAAAGAAATTTTTGGTGTGTTTTTATAGTTTTTTTGTACCCCCCCCCCCCCCGAAAAAAAAATCTGAAAACGACCCTGATCACAACACGGCGTTTGTATGCAGTTTGTCAAAAGGGTATAACAACAATAGCTTAGGAACAGTTTGGTGTGTGAAGTTGAAAATAACAAGGCTTGTTGTCAGGGATGTTGAACTAACCAAAAGAATATACTAGCATCCTAATGCTACTGTTTCTACTCATGCTACTACTACTGTTACTATTATTACTACTTCTATTACTACTGCTGCCACTAAAGCTTAGGCTACTGCTATTAATCCTAATGGTATTAATGCTACTGCTGCTATTAAAACTAAGAGTATTAAAGGTGAAAAATTAGGGATATATAGAAGCTGTATGGAACTAATTCAAAACACACTGTGCCCCCACAGGTTGTCAAGCGAACGCATCAGAAATGCTTCAGGAACGGTTGATGGTATTAAGTTGAAACTTTCAGTATGTGTTGATGGGGTTGTTGAAGAAACCAAAGGTTCTATGTGCGTACTGCTACTTATACTGCTATGATTGTTCCTACTGGGCAAGCTAAGGATATATAAGGTGGACATATAAGGGTATATACAAAGATATATATAAGGGGTACTTAGGGGTATTTAAGGGGTATTTAGGTGGATGTTGAACTAAATCAAAATAAACAATGAGCATATGGACTTTCAAAAAGCTAACACAGCAATAACCGAAGAATAACTTATATTATTAAGTTAGACCTTTAAGGATAAGTTGTGGGGGGATTTAGAACTAGCCAGAAGGCACTATGTATATACTTTTAATACTACTAGTGCAGTTACTGTAAATAATGATGCTAAGGGTATTAAGGTGAAACTCTTGGGAGCGTCTAGGAGGAGTTTCAATTAAACAAAACTGTAGGCATGCAGGTTTTCAAAAAGGCATTAAAGCAATATAGCTGCTTTAATGATAATAATGATATTTTAATGATTGCTCAAGACCAGACCATAATTTGCCCTTGACAGAAAACAAAACATATTTTAAGTGTTTTCACTTTTTTATTTCCATAAGTAAAAAAATTATCAAAGCTTTAAGGAATAAATATCAGTATGTATTAATTAAACTGGCAATCCACGGTCATTTGTTTCGTTTTTTTCAGTAAAGCGGAAATTATGTTCTGGTCTTGAGAAGGTATTGGGGCTATCAGCCCTGCTCATGTTAATTTTTGTTTGTTTTTGAGTTTAAATCGGCTATTTATTGTAATTTCTGTTCGTTTTGAATTTCATTTTTTTATTGATAGTTATTTGTTGTAGTTTTATGCTTGGAAGATTATTTGACTTTATTTTTGCTTATTTTTAGCTTAATGGAGCTCTTCACTTTATTTTGAAAAACTTGTTTTATGGAGAAAGTTTTTCAAATCATCCCTGTAAAAGTTGATGTCCTGAATTTTTATCGTCAGGACAATGCCATCAGAAGCTGCTGAATCTTAATCGAACTTGATAAGAGGTAATCTAATGCCATAGTTGTGCTTTTTTGGGCTCAGGACTAGTCTGACCTCTGCAGATACGGGGGAGGGAGGGCAGTTAAGCAATGCATAAGTTCTACTTATCAAGTTCTCCAGGGTAACCAAACACACCTATTCAGTAGCATCAGTCACTGTGATAGCTTTACTTTTTGAAAGTCGAGGATTGAATCAGCCTCTGTAGTTGAAAAGGAAGGGAAGTCTCTGAAATCTGATTCAACACATTTATGTGAAAGGCTCATAAATATATTTTTTCATTGTTTGCACTTCATACGACCTCTTTGGAAGGAGAAGGGGTTAGCATATCTAGTTCTTTCCATCAGCGTAAATACAGGGCTGGCTGGCGGAATTTATTCAACAAAATCTGGTTTCTCGTTCAAATCATTGATTTTCTCGGGCTTGATCAGACTTCTCCCGAGGGAAGAACTTCATTCTTGTCGCTCGCACTGATAAGTATGCACTTTGGATCTCAGGTAAATTTTAAAGGCCTTTGGTTGCACTGCTAGAGGGTATGACTACAATCTGATAGACATTTGTCGCTTCTATTACCTGACAATTGTAACCCATGTGTCATAGTTATTGCAACAGTCATGAGGCCATGGAGGTCTAATTTTCAACATGTCAACTATACTGTGTAGTAAAAGTTAAGTAATGTCTTCAAGGCTCCTTTAAAAAAAAGTCTCCAATAAATGAAGTAATAGTAACAAAATATCTATGAAATGTATCTATTTTTATAATTTTGATATCTTAATCTTTAATAGTGAATAAACAAAAGATAACATTGCTATTGTATGAGCTTTACTTTATTTATGAGGAGCTTACCCAGTTTACTTTAGATGAGTCCATTTGCATTAATAAATTCCCCGAATAGTAAACTTTTACAAATAAACTGTTCCTTCATTCTCACCATAAAAACAAAATAAAGTCGAGTCTTGCCTCCACTCGTTATATCACAATGCTAAAAAAGTCTATAGACCTCTTGTACCCCTTTCCAGTCTTTAAAGTGTAGGTTCTTACCCATGGCTTTTCCCTCAGAAGAAAGTAGTTATGCCATAGTCTTCAGTCTTCATTAGATCTTGACCTGTTAAGACGTCTTGTTTTGAAATAAATGAAGCTTGTGATTTTTAAGTGAAGACGCGAGATCAGCCTTGTGAACTTTTCTCTAGCAAGCACCAGTGCTAATTCTGGCTTAGGCGACCAGGTTTTAGTTGAAGATATAGCTTCCAATTCAAGGTCTGTCTCGTTTTTGTTCCTTAACCTTCAATGCCCCATCTTTGTAATGAATGCTACAGAAAATGTGGAACTGGGTTTTTCCAGTGTTCTAAGGCATAACAAAAAATAATCGCCTTAAAAACCCTAATTGGTTATGCGTACAATGCCGAGCGTCGATGCTTGAAAATGACGAGATTAACACCATCGATAATCAAACAGAAGTGGTCCAACCAATCGAGGCTGTAAAATCCCCCGTTATTTCTGATGAAGAAAATTCAATTATCTCCAACGAAAATCAACTTGAAGTGATTGTTCGAAGTGGTATTACAAATTCCGCTACTGTACCTTGTGTTTCGAGTCATGTCAACAATAGTTCTGATGAATCGATTGATACTGCAAAATTAACCACCTCGAAATTCGGCCCTTCGGGGCTTGTGATAGTAATTTCTCGAAATAAATATCTATATATCTACATGGAGACAATGATTAGGCATGACTTCATTACAATTTCTCTTAGTAACCAAAGAAATTTCCCTTTTTAAGATTTAAACAGGTATTTTATAAATATTTAACACGCCTTCTCATCGTTCACATGAACACCCATGTTCTGGAGAATCGTTACTAAATGATGTTAGTGCTTCATTCATAGTCATTCATTCAGTTTTAATGACTTCCTGTGTTACGGCATTTGTTTGCTCTAGACATTGGGATCAACAGAGGAATGATCTAACTATTTGCTTACTATCATTTAGCTATAATGATTATATTATTCACCAGAAGTGTTCCAGCCAATGCTTGTACAGTTGTACCGTCTTGGTGTGTTTCATTATAATTTGGTACAATTTCAATATTTTTGATGCATTTTCAAAAATATGGTGCCTAACGCCGCATCCAGGGGAATTTCAGGGTTTGAACCCCCTCCCCCCTCCAAAAATTTTTCTTTGACTCATAAAAACGTAACAAAAATGCATATAAATAAATTTTAAATGTGTTTTAAAAAACTTCATTTACACCCTCCCTCTGCAAAAATGCACCCTCCCTCCAAAAACAAAATCCTGGATACGTGCCCTTGATGGTGCCATTGTATTTGTTTGTTTAAAAGTTAAGATCAACCAATCTGTTGGATGTACAGCCAGATATACTTCTTTTTACTCATGTATGTATACTAGCAAAAAGCTGGTTGAGAGGCTGGCTATTTAGCTATGAACAAGTTCACTTGTGTGTAATTTCTTGCTTTTCCCATCACTCACCACGGTCAGCAGTTCGCTGTTTCGGCTTTCGTAAAAGGCGGCCGAAGGCGGCCATAATGTCATTCCAATTCGAGTTTTCTGTTTTTTCTTTCTTTTTTTTTTCGTTTATATATATACATATATATATGTATATATATATATATATATATATATATATATATATATATATATATATATATATATATATATATATATATATATATATATATATATATATATATATATATATATATTTTTATATATATATATATATATATATATATATATATATATATATATATATATATATATATATATATATATATATATATATATATATATATATATATATATATATATATATATATATATATATATATATATATATATATATATATATATATATATATATATCACCTAACATTAAATTTTTACTTACTTGAGTTTCTCTCAGCTCCTCTCCTGTGATGAAAATTTTCAAACTGAAGGAATGTACCCCGGGTGTTTGACAACTTGGCTTTAGTATTGATTTCAGACCATCAACAATCGAAAGGTTTCATTTTGTTAACTTTTCATTGAGATTTTTGTGTGACGTTCGGAAGCCGGAAGTATGTTCAAACAGTTCGTGGTAACGAACTGTAAGTAAGGAGCGACCCGGCTCAATGGTAACCGAAACTCTAGAAAACGGGTTTTTGATACCAATAGATATATCAAAAGAATCAGATTTCAATGCTGATTTCAAATATATACTTTTCATCAAGTTTAGTGCTACCCATCAAAAGTTACGCGCCTGAGAAAATTTGACGGATTTTCAAAAAAAGGGGGAAAGATCCCCTAAAAGTTATAGAACCTTAATGAAAATCACACCATCAAATACAACGTCTCAGAGAACCCTACTGTAGAGGTTTCAAGCTCCTATATACAAAAATGTGGAATTTTCCATTTTTCGCCAGAAGAAAGATCACGGATGCGTGTTTATTTGTTTGTTTGTTTTTTTTTGTTTTTTTTCCCAGGGGTGATCGTACCGACCCAGTGGTCCTAGAATATCGTGGGAGGGCTCATTGGAACGGAAATTAAAAGTTCTAGTGCCCTTTTTAAGTGACCAAAAAAAATGGATGGCAACTAGGCCCCCTCCCACGCTTATTTTTTCCCCAAAGTCACCCGATCAAAATTTTGAGATAGCCATTTTGTTCAGCATGGTCGAAAATATGATAAAAATGTCTTTTAGGATGACTTGATCCCCCAAAGTCCCCAGGGGAGGGCTGAAAGTTATGAACTTTACTCAATGTTAACATATAGTATTGGTTATTGGGAAGTATACAGACTTTTTCAGAGGGGATTTTTTCTGGTAGGTGGGGGAAGGAGAGGGTCGGGGACTATATGGAAGGATCTTTCCACGAAGGAAGTTTTCATGGGGGAAGGGAAATTGCCATGAGTAGAGGAGGGGGTACCAGCGCGACGAGAACCACGTGGTTTATGGTTTTCTTAGTGAGAATGAAAAAACAGGAATTTTCTCACTTGGAAAAACATGAATTTTGTCACATTTATGGTTGTTTTCATGGATGGATATGTGTGTTGTTCGATTTATTTGATGTTTTTCATGGATGTCAACATCAAATTATGGATGTTTTATGGTTTTTGTCAGTGAGAATTTGAAAAACAGGAACTTTGTCACATTTATGGATGTCAACAGCAATTCATGTCTGTTATATGGTTTTCTCAGTGAGAATGAAAAACAGGAATTTTCTCACTTGGATTTAAATAATCGCTAGGGGAAATTATTGATTCACGAGGGGGAATTAAGAAACAAACATGGCTTCTTTGATCTTTAGGTGAACCTAGCCTGTAAACTCGATTTACATAATTGCTAGGGGAAATTATTGATTCACGAGTGGGGGAATTAAGAAACATTATGGGTTCTTTAATCTTTAGGCCTGAGGGATTTATTTATTATTGTTGTTTTGTACAAGTGCATGCGAAGGATGAATGTCAAGGTGTCCTGGAATAGGAAACAGTTAGATCACATGCATCCTTCTCAGCCAATCAGCGAGTCGGATACATCCTCCTTCTCAGCCAATCAGAGGGCTGGTTACGTATGATTTCCCCGTTACATAACAATTCACCCTTGAGATTTCGTATATAACGGGCATGCAATGTGATTAAATTATCAGAAAGTTCCAGAACACAATGGATAGAACACATGACATTATTGATGAACTTGAAGCCTTGGCAGCCACAATTAGCAATGTAAGTTCTGTTTTCATTTTTTATTTTCAAAATAAAATTGTTTTCCGTGGTCACCCTCTACTATATTCGGGTAAACCCCCCTCCCCCTATACAAACGTCCCTATATGATGTTTATACTCGATAAAAAGTGTAAAATACGCTCTTTTTTTCGTTACGTAAACCCCATCCTTCCTTCCCCCTCTGTTTACGACCTTAATTATAGCAAAAAGAAATAATTTTCTTTCGTTAAATTTATGAAATTTTAAGTGTCTATATCCTAGCTAAAAGCGACCATTGACTTCCGTCACTGTTGTTATTAACCTAACCTGGTTTTGACATAATGCTCTACGCGAGGTTAAAATTAGCTGTCACCCCTTTTCCAATGTGTTTACGAACGCGGCATCCAAAGTCAAAAGTACCTGTTTCTCCGTCAAAATTAAATAAATCAATTATTTTCTTTTAGCCACCAAACCTAACCCCCCCCCCCCTCATCGTTTTACAACAAAACTCTCGCAAAAAGAAATAATTATCATTTCGTTAAATTTATGCAATTTTAAGTGTTCTATATCCTAGCTAAAAGCGACCATTGAATTCTGTCACTGTTGTTATTAACCCGCTATGGTTTGACACAAGGCTCTCCGGCGCGAGGCCTATAATTAGCTGTCACCCTTTTTCCCTCTGTGTTTACGAACGCAGCAGCCAAAGTCATAAAGGAACTGTTTCTCCGTCAAAATTAAAACACTTTGAGGCAATTGTAATAATTAGGCGCAGACGCAATGTGCTATTTTGGAGAAGAGAAACAGATTATTTTCAAGCTTTCTTTCGATAAAGTTTCTTTTGTATTCGCGGGAGGGGGCGTGCATCCAGGATTTTTTGCTGGGGAGGAATAGTGACAAATAGAAAAGATAATTGTTTCTTACCTTAATTGCTTCTTCATCATTTAGTGATTTTAGCTATAACATTTGAATAAAAGGTAGTAAGATATGACTTTCGCTTGAATAAAACACATGATTAACTCAATGAGAGGGTAGACTTAGGGTGGGTTAATTTTCCTAAATTTAGGGGGGAGAGAATATGGGTTTATTGCTTTACTAAAATGCAATACTTTTCTAAACAAAATTGTAGTTAATAACTTTCTTTCTGTAAAAAAAGGGGCAAATTATTTAGATACTAATTTTTTCTCTTCTTTTTAAGGCAAATTGTGAAGAATGCCAATC